>NW_021620801.1:4356855-4367322 GCF_004785775.1 Grammomys surdaster | reverse complement strand
TATATATATATATATATATATATATATTGCACTATGTTTGTGTGATGGCAAAATTAAGCAGGAGGGTGGCAGGCTATGGAGTCTGAGGCTAACTTGGGCTAATACAGAGACCATGTTCCAAAACCATAGTATTATCTATTCTCTTAGCAATTTCTAGTGTACACTGTTCATAACTGTAGCCACTATGTAGCTAGCATAGCAGCTTTCTTTCTGAGCTTGCTCCTCCTAACTGAAATTTGATCACTAGCCCCACAGGCTCCCTTTTCCCTAGTCCCAGTAACCACCTCTCTACTCTCTGTTGGCGCGACTTGACTTTTTCAGTGCTCCTTAAATGAGATCTGTAAGTATTTGTGCTGTGTGCCTACTTTGCTTAACAACTTCCAGGTTCCATATCGTCCCAGGTGACAGTTTCCTTCATTTTAAAACCGGATAGCTCTCTGAGCCTTCAACAACAGACAATGAGGTGGGCCTCCTGGATGGAGTTGGTAAGACTGGACTAGTGCGGGCAGAATGCAATTAGCCTCTTCTTTCGCAGCAAGCAGGAAAGCCCAACGCCTTTGAGTGTAAAACTAGAGACATTGGTTCCCCGAAATCTGGGCACTAAGCTAGAAAGCGGGGTACCGGCACAGAGTCCCCAGAGAGGCCAGGGTCGCTGGTCCGGGCAGAGGAGGGAGGAGGGGTGCAGCGCGCAGCCCCCTCCCTTCTCTTTGTCCCCCTCCCCTTCCCTCGCTCCCTTGAACTCTCCTCCCCTCCCCTGGTTTCTCTTCCCGCTCCCGCGGCCCCCTCCTCCCCGCACGGCTGAACTCGAGCTCAGCCTGCCGAGCCGGGCCGCTTCAGGGGGAGGCGCCAAGTCTCGACTGTTTTGGCCCCGGGCGAGCAGTCCCCGCTGCCCGGAGCGGAGAGGACGCGGCGCGGAGGTAAGCCTGCGTGTGGGCGGCAGGCGCGGACGGGCCCCGGGGGCGAAGGCAAGGCGGAGGCCTCACCCTGCGCCCGGCCCGGTGCGCAGCCGCTGCGGGGGCAGGGCGCAGCGCCAACCCACCCCGGCCGGGGCCCGGCGCGCACGCGCGAGCCCGTGGGCGAGGTCG
Source organism: Grammomys surdaster (assembly GCF_004785775.1). Lineage (NCBI taxonomy): Eukaryota > Metazoa > Chordata > Mammalia > Rodentia > Muridae > Grammomys > Grammomys surdaster. Next base: position 4,366,237 of record NW_021620801.1, on the reverse strand, counting down.
CTGCGGTGGTTCTGGGTTCACGTCCCTTCTCGGGCCCTGGGACCGCGTAGCGTTGCGCATGCGTACAGGCCCAGCCTGGGGGTCCGTTTTTTGCGTCACTCTAGGGTTCCCGCTTCCAGCTGGGGGCCCATGCCCCCGGTGTTTCCAACCCTTTCATGCACACGGCGCGGGCTAGCGGTGCCGTTTCCAGGTCTTGCTGCTCTTTCCCGCCCGGAGCCGCCTCGCTGACTCAATGGCGGCACATGCTTTAGGCCTTTGGTCTGGAAGGGGGTGGGGGAGGCCTGGCCGTCCTAAGATTTTTCAGCCTGTCCTTTGGGCTCTGCTTAGCCCGGAAGTGGAGGGGTTTAGAGGTGAAAAACTTTCCCAGTGCCTCTTGGCGGAGATGGAACTTCCGCCTGAGTTGAAGACAGGTTTACAGCCGACTCTTTGCCTTTCTTTACAAGGTAAAGATTTAACTCGGACTGTAACAAAGGACACAAAGATGCTTTCTAGCACAGCCGGCGGTTGTCCTGGCTGACCGAGCTAAGCTTGGCCACATTGGGCCACTTGAAGAGATTGTAGTAAAAATCAGAGACTTAATAAATGTGGCCACGTTGGGAAAAGGAACAAAGAGAGGTTCAGTGGTCCAGGACTTCTTAGAGGTCCTAACTTGAAGTTAAGGTTTAAATCGTGAGCAATGGGTGTATGTACAAAGTTGGCCTGGTCCAAGCCTATCACTGACCCATCTTGTCTCAGCTTCAGTCACAATTCTTTGGAGTCCAAAGCCTGATACCTGAAGGAAGAGGTGAACGTCTTTTTCTTTAGAATATCTTCCATCCTGACAGAACGGTTTTGGCGACGTAATGTCTATTAAAGCGAATAAAAGAGATCGAGTTCACAGTCCTGTGGAACTTGGTTCTTTAGTTCATTCCTGTGATAGTCACTGTTTAACGGTCATTGAGTCCGCTCTGTATTTGCATCTTCCCAGTAAATTCTGTCACCTTACTGGGCAATGGTATGTAGGTAAGTCAGTTTCCAGGGCTACTATGGAGAGTGTCTGTGCTGTGTAGTCACGTGGTTAAGAGTTAAACCGAAAAATCCCGATACTTTCAACTCTTACCTATACACTAGAAAGAGCAGTGAAATCTGTCACAGTGGCAGTGCTGTAGGCCTCAGGACAGAGCACTGAAGTATTTCCTCCTAAAAGAACTTCTCATTCACTACAGAAAGTGAAGAAGTCAGAATCTTTCATATAGGAGAAACTAACCAAATAACCTCTACAGATGTGCTCGGAAAAACTACATAGCCAGCTTTCCATATCCTAATGTTCTACAACCATGGATTCAACAAATCTTGAATTGGAAATACCAAGAAAGAACCTTTACTGACTTTTGGGGAGGGGGATTATTATTATTAACAATAAAATATATCAACGTTTTAAATTTTTTTCTTTTAAGACATATACTTCACTAACTCAGACCAGCCTGAACAACATATTAGTCTATGGTTGGCCTGGAATTCAAGAGTCTCTTGCTTCAGCTTCTTCAGTATTGAGATTACAGGCACCCTGGAGGGTTAACAACCACCTACACAGCATTTACATTGGGTGTTACTTCTAGGGCTGGCTGAAAGTACACAGGAGGGAGGTGTGCCTGGCTGTATGCACATTACAGTTTCTGTAAGTGACTTGAACTTACAGTATAGTACTGATGGGGTTGGGGTCCTGGAACAGTCTTACTCTGACTTACTGTACTTTAATGACCTCTGACATTAAGTCATGGAGATGACCAGTGTGATACTGTGTCATGATTTCAGTAATCCCTAGAGGAGGTTTTGTATGAGCCAAACAAATTTAAGCAGCCATTGGCTCTTGACTAAGGAGGACTTAGAGAAGACATGGATGGAGAGGGACTGTTAGGACATAAAGTGTGGTTCCCTTGAGGTTTTTCATTTAAATGAAGTCGATCGCAGAAAATCCATAGTCAAGCATTAAAAAGCTATTACTCTATAGTATAGCTGCAGGGAGCTCTATTGTTTCCCTTTGTCCATTGGAGATTGTCATATTTAATTTCAGTTTTAACAGTATCTGAAGTGAAGTTAAAATGCCTACTAGATATTGCTATTTTCAAAGTTAACCTGACATTATTACAAGTCAGAATTGCTCAGGAAAGGATGATGGGGGAAAGGAATCATCCGAGTGGCAGAGAGGCATTAAAATCTCTGTCCAGGGCTGAAAACAAGTAGGTCCATGTGGGAATACCCCCTTAGGCAGATCTACTGCCCATCTGTAAAGAATATTCTTTAGTGAGAACATGTGTCTCTTTCACATGATGACCTCATTTTGAAAACATGATCTGAAGGAAGTTGAAAGTATAATATAGATTAAACATCAACCTGACACTCAAGTGTGTGTTTTTAATATCTTCGACTTTGCTAACCTAACCTGAGCTAATAAGCATTGTTCTCCCTGCCCCCAATACATTTTGAGCTAACAAGTGCTAGAGAATGAAGCTAAACTTTAGTGTTTTCTGTATTATGCCAAGTGTATATAAAAGGATTCCCAAGAGGAAACAAGTGGAGGCCAAGAAGATCCACAGTGTTCAAGAATTATGTTATAGAGCCAAGTCTTTAATAGGATAGTAGTTACCACATCTGTTAATACCTATTTAAGCATTGTATGTAAAAGAAATTAAATCTCAAATGGACTTACAAATAAATGGCTCTGTGTCAGGTCATGTCATTCATGTAGCAATGTAAAAATATATTTTCCCACTACATGACATTTTGTTATCAGTGTTGAGCTCAGTAATTTGCAGACGACCTCAGCATTGCTGTAGGCTGAATTACCCCAAGCCTTACCGTGAAATTTGGAAACCAGACACACAGAACAGACAGTGCCACAGTCAGTGCACCCCTTTCCATGTGCACTGGGTGGCACTTCCTTTGATAGTGCGCTGGCTTTCCCACCGCTCCTTCGCAGTTCGGTCCTCCTCGTTATACACCCCGTGCACCTGGCAGCTGACTAGGGGTAAAAGCATTTTGTGAAAAACCTCATTGGCATTTACTTTTATTCTCTTGATGTAATTGTCGTCCTGGAGGCAGGTAAGCTAGGCCTAGTCCTGGAAGCTTCTAGCTCCATACAATTTTATCTAGGCCTAGAATGTTTTCAGCCTCTGAAACTTAATACTGAATAAACTCACCCTTCCTAGTTCTTTCTGATTGCTAGCTGGCTGATTCAACTCAGCTGTTCTGGCTCACGCTCCCCTCAAAGCTGACTGTTTCAATCTGACTTCTCTCTTGGTCACTGACTGAATTGTTCTGCTTGGCCTCATATGCTTGGCAATATGTTCTAATCTTCTGGCTCCTTCTCGTTCTCTTTGTTCTGTCTTCACCTATCTCCAGCTTGTTCTCTCTCTGCAAACTGTAACTGTCCTGGTAGAGCTGCCTCCTTTTCTCTCTGTGCTGTTGCCTCTCTTTCATGAGTTGGGTGTATTGGCTCTGACTCATTCTGTCAAATCTTTCTCTGACTCATCACTTTGTCTGCCACTCAATAAGAAGTCATTTTCAAACATGAGTGCTTCCTCTAGAAACTGACTTTGCCTTCATTGTTTGGGATTAAAGGTGTAAACTACGAACATGTTTGTATTCCAGCCAGAGGGATTAAATGTGCATGCTAAGGACTGAGCCACATCACAGCTAGAAATGTTTTGGGTTTTTTTGTTTTGTTTTGTTTTGAGTAGATAACACAATTTTAGGGCTCACAGTATGATCAAACATCTTGAAGCAGTTAGGTGTCTTACTGTTAATATTTGCGATTTGTGACAGCTGGCATCTCATTCAAGAGGAGGTGAATTATAAACAATGCAATTGATCAACTTAGGCTATGTTTTATTAGTTTACTGAATCTGTAAACCCTGCTCGCCTCCACCACCTTTCTTTGACTCAGTAAGGAGTTACTCAGATGGAAGAACTTGCAGTAGCATTGAGTTCTATATCACAAGAAAAATAGATTATGTCCCTCAAGACATAATGGCTTTAGAGCTGATCTCATGGAATTGAATTTAAAAGCAAATCTTAGATTTCTCTGAAGAAATCCTCTTCCTTTTTATTTTCTTCTGAGATTACTTCTAATAGATAACTATCAGTATTTAGAAGCTTCTGGTTAACCCTAGCTCTTCAGGCTATCTGCAGCACTTGAGACTGGCTCTTCCTGTCTTTGAAGTTCTATGTTCTTTTACACATTTGTTTCCACTCCCTGGAAATGCAGGCAGTAAGACAGTAATGGTCATGTGAATTAGGCAAATGAACATGTGTTCTACCATCACCTTAACTCCACTCTGTGTCCCTTGTTTCTGAGTAATGTGCCGTGCCATGCTGTGCTGCAGACAGACTCATTAGTAAGGATTATTTCACTAGCAGCCTGTGCTTTGTAGTGATGTGAAGTGTCTATGCTATTCTCTTCGAGGATTAGGAAGGACTATGTTGGTTACTTTATACTCTTTTTGTCTACCAGTCTTCATTTGTGTTGTTACTAACAGTGTAGAAAAACTTACAAAATATAATATATTCAAATGAGTTGTCTGTCTCAAACAAGGATAATTTAGAAGCAAGCCATCAAACGATACAAGTTTAAGAAACAGCTAGAATAAAAACAAATAGTAAAACAAATGACCCTAGTTGATACTCATTTGGCTTTGCAGAATTACTAGTGAATCATTGAAACACTGCCTTCTGGGTTTCCAGTTGTGAGCCTTGGAAAGTGGACACGGGCAGGAGCTTCCTCTGGTAGAAGACCGTCCTTTCTCACTTTGGTTTTTATCTCAAGGATCAAACAGTGAAACTGCATAATGTTATTTTATTACTTTAAAAACAATGAGGAGATATAGAGGAAACTGTTTGCAGAGCGTACGTACTATGGAGTATGTATATAAGCCAGATCATATAGACTGCTATGGAGTATGTAAATGAGCCAAGATATAGATGAGCCAAGTTGTATAGATAGCCTGTAGGAACTAGAGGATGCAGAAGCAGTGAAATTCCATGCAGTAGGATAGTAAGGGCACCCACTGTGGTCCTCACTACTGGGACCAACTTACTGTTGGTGTGACACTGTTACTCTGAAGAGCTGTCCCAATATGGATATCAGCCTCTACTCTGGTCCCCCAGAAACACTGCCTTCTTTATAGAAAGGGAGGACACCTGGAAGCCAATGTAGAGCAGAAATAGAAAACATTTGTGTTATTCTACCACAACTGTTATTAAATACTTTTTTTCTAGCTCAGATTCTCCTTGCAGGGCATTTAGGATGTTGTATGTTCCATAATATCGTATGTATAGTATGTATATATAGTATAGTATAGTATGTTATAGTATTAATTTATTTTTAAAATGGCAGAAGAAATCTTGGTTTATAAGTCATCATTATCAATATTCTATGAAATTTCTGTGTTCCTGGTAAAGGCAAAGTCCAAAAGGTGGTACTCTGATTTTAATACTGGTTAATATTATCCCACTTACAGACTAGCTTCGAACTGGCAATGTTCGGAAAAAAAAGCTGAGGATAGCCTTGAACTCGTGATCTTCCTAAGGACAGAGATTATATGTGTGTACTAGCACAGTAACTCTGGCTGATTGGAAAAGTGGTAGTATACAAATTCATTGTTATAATTACAAGGGATCTTTTAACTTTGGCATCACCTTCATCAAAACTTTTCTGTGAGAGTTCTCATCAAAGCCTCGCCACGAATGATGTTGTACATTAGCTGAGGATTGTTTTCTCTGAACTCTTAAACTTTATCAAGTGGTTTGTTACACCATTTGGGTTCTTTTATGATATAGTGATTTGCTCAACATTGCTAAATCTAGAAAATTATTTTTAGAGATTTATTTTTAGGTGTGTGTAGGTTTGTATGTGTGTGTGTGTGTGTGTGAGGGTGCTTGTCGGGATGGAAAGAGGCCATTGGGTCCCTTCCAGCTGGAGTACAGGCAGTTGTGAGCTGCCTCCCGTGGTGATGGGAACCAAGCTCTGATCCTCTAGGAGAGCAGGAAGCCAAACTCTTACTGCTGATCCATCTCCCCAGCCCCTAGAGAATCTAGGTTAGTTGATATATGGTATGTCTGTCTTACAGGTTGTCAGTCCTGTTGGTAGATCCTGTTCATCCTGGGTGTGTTGTTGTTGTTGTTTGTTGTTGTTTTACTCCTTAGGAGTTTTTCTCTGGTTTGCTATTGCAGGGTTCATGTAGGTCATCCTCTTAGAACGGTGAAGTCATGCTAACCACATTCTCCTTTACATTGACATAGTATGGGATGACATTGGCTCATGATGGGCAGAGACGTAGAGCAGCATAAACAAAGAGAGTCACTGTCTCATGTAGGGGGGTAGGAATTATTTAATGAAATGATGTATTAGTCAACTCTGTGTTGCTATGACAAAGGAAAGGTTGACTTTAGCTCACAGTTTCAGGCCTGTTGCTTTTGGCTAGTGGTCAGGAAGCCCATGTGACTTGTAGCATCGTGGTAGAGCTGAACTGCTTACTTCATGGCAGCCTGGAAATGGGGAGAAGAAAAGACCCAGGATAAGATATGTCCTGTGGCTGGAGAGGTGACCCAGTGGTTAAGAGCATTGACTGCTCATCCAAGGGACCTAGGTTCAATTCCCAGCACCCACATGGGTGCCTAAACCATCTCTAACTCCAGTCTCCCAAGATCTAGCACCCTCCCGTGGCCTCTGTGGGCACCAGACAAATACATGTTTCAAAACCAAGCATACACATAAAACCTATTCATGTAAAATTAAACACACACACACACACACACACACACACACACACACACACACACACACACACTTTCATCTATCCAGGGCATGCCTTTAGTGTCTGCTTCCTCCAACTAGCCCTACCTCTTAAAGGTTTCTACCACCTTCCAGGAGCCTATGAAGCTAAGATTCCATCAGTTAATCTCTAGATAAGGTTGGAGCCTTCACAATCCAGTTGCCTCCCAAAGTCTACCTCCAAACACTGATGTACTTGGGACCAAACTGAACACATGTATTTTGGGGGAAATGTGTGAAATCCATCCCATACCAGTGTCCATATATGCATCAAATAAACAAATAAATAAATAAATAAATAAATAAATAATGTTATGGTGATCCATCCACACTGTGGAGCTGTTCTTCAGAGTGCAGACTGACTGAACTAACTAGTTTGTGTGCCATTTACCCCTATACAAGTATGTATTTGTCTCCACGGTCCCCAGGTGCTGTTCCTTGTTAGTTTTTGAGGGTTGAGGGGGTAAGGTTGAGCTCACTGTGTTTGTTGTCTCTGATGAATCCTGGGATGACCGTGAGCATCTTTAGCCCCTTGGCAGCAGTCAGTTCTGGATGCTGCAGCCATCTTCTCCCGTGCTGTGCCCGCTATAGCTTACATTTCCCCACAAATCTACTACTCTGTGTGGTCTGTGCATCCATGTCTTATTTAAGAAAGCTCCTTCTGGGTGAGGGGCATAGACCTATAAACATAGCATTGGGGAGGTTGATTCAGAAAGATTCCAAGTATGAAGCCAACCTGGGCTATATAATGAGTTAGTTGTTCACCAGCCTGGGCTATACAAAAAGACCCTGTCTCAAAAACAAATAAACAAAAATCTTCCTGTACATGTAAAAGTGTGAAGTTTGGCTTTTTTAATATTCCATGTGGCTTCTTTTCTGTTGATGGGTGCAGTTAGAGTTTTTGGGTTTTTTTTTTTTGTGCTTGGACGTGATGGCTTATGTACTCAGGGGGCAGAGGCAAGGGATCTAGAGTTTGATTTACTTAGTGATTTCCAGGTCAGTCAGGCTACATAGTGAGACCCTGTCTCAAAACCCAATTTTCTTTAATATATGTCTTTGCATTTGTTTCATTGTTTACACTGTTAAAATCCTGTCTTGAAGCTTATAAAAAGTATAATATCTAAAAATTGCATTTTAAATTTTTAATATTTTATATTTATATACCTCTTCTGCCATTTTTTTTAAAATAAGAGAGATGATACAATTTAAGAAACATTTCCCTTAGTAAATAATGGATTGCTAACTTTGGAAAATTGCATATATTCTTTTTTCAATTTCTCTAATAGAATTTATGTGTTTATATTTTCAGTCACGTTAACTTTTCTCTGGAAGACAGCTTTACAAGAATCTAGACGGACCAAATTTCGGGCTCCAGAACATTCCACCAACCAGGTACAGACACTTGTGGAGGCAATGTTCCCAGCCGTTCTGTGTAAGGTATCTGGAATGTACACAGGAAGCCTCTGATCCGGCAGGAGGAGCGGGCAGACCAGCTGTGGCCTTGTGAAATGATATCATTATTTACAAGGCTCTTGCTTGAGGACCACTCAAATTATAAAAAATGTCGCAAATCTCAGAATGTTTTCAGTAATTTTACATTCTTGGTTAGGCCACACTCGTGACTGGCCTCTGGCCTATGTTTGTGGCCCGTGGGTGACAGGTTGGGCATGTTCACTGAGAGGGCCCAAGAGCTTTGGAAGCACTCCTGGGTTTCATTGTACGTTCTGATCTGACCGGGTAGTTGCTATTGGTCAGGTTCTCAAAACATCCTAAATTAAAGACAGTGTGCTTTCTTTCTATAATTATGATCTGGATATTGCAGAGAATAAATGAAGGACTGTCCTGCACTTTAAATGTCAGTGTTCCTCGCACCATGCATGTGGTTTACAGGGCTGCTGGTCATAGTGGAAGAGTCATGCAGGTGACAGAGACAGCTCTAAACACACACACACACACACACGCACACGCACATGCACACAGTGTAGACCAAATGGTACAAATTGGGGAAATCAGTTTTCTGTTATAGTTGTTATTTTGACATGGTGGAAAACAAGTCTACCATCTTTTTAAAAACAAAACTGGATGTGTATACATTATTTCATATAGTAATTTCTCATGAGTTATTTTTGAATTTTGACTAACTCTGAATAACATGAAATTATGTTAACATTACAGTTAATTCTGACTGGCTCTTGTGAGTACTTCCTCTTTGAATATGTAATTTCCTTATGCCATGCCTACAATTACATTTTAACCTGACCAATTTAATAAACAGAATGAACTCTTCTTACCAACAGTCTTAAGGAGTTGATTCAAAGAAAGATATAGCAGAGTCAGTTTTTTTTCTATGTAACAGTCTCAGGCTTCCTAGTCATTGACCTTAGCACACGTGGAGGTTCTTCTTGCCACTGATAGTGGGAGACCTAAGGGGTGGTGAGGGCAGCGACCTCTGTTTGCTCCTTCTTCTCTCCATTACCCTCCTCCCAACTGGGAATTCTTTTCCTCTAATCTTTCTCATCATTGCCTTCCTTTGTCTCTTCTTTCTTATGTTTATTTCTGTGATACTGGCAT
>NW_021620801.1:4226744-4356845 GCF_004785775.1 Grammomys surdaster | reverse complement strand
CCAAATCTCTCTTCCTCTTCCTCCTCTTCCTCCTCCTCCTCCTCCTCGTCTTTTTCTTTTTCTTCTTCTTTTTTAGATTTCTTATTCTAGTAAATTTAGTATTAAATGTGGAAAAGGTATTTCCATTTAGGTTGAGGCTGCAAGAGAGGGTAGGGGCACCCTTAATTGCTTCGGCCAGGGATTGTTGCTCAGTGGTAGCAATGCTTGCTCTGCATGTATACGATCTTAGGTCTGATCCCCAGCACTGGGGTGTGGGAGGAGTCTCCATAGGCATGCTAGCTTCTAATATAAAGGCCCTATTTTCCAGAACTTGGAACATAATGTATATGTGTCATATGTCCTTGTGGCTCTAGGAAGATATGGCAGAACATATGGAGACTGCCATTCTTGAGGTTGCAAAGAGAGAAGTGCTGCGGAAATACAAAGGCAGTCTGTTGGGCAAGTCAGGAGCCACAGCAGTAATGGTTACAGTAGGCTTTAAAGAAAATTAGGATTTCAACTGATCTGCTGAAGTGCTGTAATATATGATGTTCATTAATTATAGCAAACATATTTTCCCAGGTCAAATCATGTAAGTTTACAAGAGAAAAACTTCAAGTGATCGTTCTCTTGGTTTTGGTTTTAGATATGCAAATGGTCTGCCCCTGAATTTCACCCCCAGCCCCTCAGTGAGCTTATAAATATAAGCAGGCCTTTTTAAAACTGACTTCAAAATATTAGAAAGAATTTATTGTCATTGTCTTAAATTCAGATTTTCTGAATAAGAAAATTTTCTTTATAAGACCTATTTACAGTTGAGAAAAACTACAAATTTTATCAAGATCATATAAAACACTACCATTTGACCCCAGCTTGATTACCTTTAACCTATCTTTTGACTTTTAGCTTGCTTGACTGAAGCAAATACCACATAAGTCACTGTGCTTGCAATATGTACTGCATTGAAGTAATCAGAGCAAACCTAACACATTAGAAAACAGTGTCCATTACTGAATATAGTTTTGTTTGTTTGTTTTCTGAGACAAGGTTTCTCTGTGTAACCCTGGCTGTCCTGCAATTCATCTTCTAGATCAGGCTGGCCTCAAACTCACAGCAGTCTACCTGCCTCTGCCTCCTGGGTGCTAGGACTAAATACGTTTTATTAAATTGACTTTCAGAGGGAAATACTACGTCACTTGTATTATGGTTGAACCACAGTGAAGAGCCTGCATGTCTTCCATAGGGCTGCCCTGCTGTCACCTCAGTTCCTGTTGTCACTTTGATTTGACTAAGCAAAGAATATTCAGTGATCTTGCTACATACTGGATAGCTTTTGTTTCAGAGTTTTTGTTGCTGTGTCTGTTGTTGCTGTTGTTAAAGTCCAGGGTGACAAACCTGCACTCATTCCTTCAGCTGTTCATTCACTCATTTCATTCATTTCTCCTTTGTTTCTTCCAGCTTAGCAGATCATACATTCTTCCGGAGCTGAGAGCTGATAAGCCTTTTCTTCACCGTGATTTGAAACTTTCCAGTCTCAGAAAAGTTGACCAAGGTGTAGAATTTTTTTCTCTATCAGTAGAAAAGTCATCTGTGAGATGGGAATTCCTATGCATTTCTTTGTAGACAGAAGGATCTCTGTTTCTGCAGGATGACTTTTCCAGACTTCAGGAGGATGATTCCCTTCGGAGTTCTGAACAGTGAAAAATCACTTGTAGGGCTTATAGCTGTTGACTCCCATGCTGAAGGCTTAATTTCTCTATCACCCACTCACCATATTGGGACTTATTTTCCCTGTTAATTAGATGTAACCTAATTTTGTTTGTATGGCACAAGGTCTTCCTTTGTTGCCCAGGTGTCTCTAGTCTCTAATTCCTTAGCCTCCCAAATGCTGGGGATACAGGAACCTGCTTAATACAGCAATTTTCTGTGTTCCTTCATCTGGCGTAGGCTCCTGATTTTACCACATACTTTTTCCTCAGGGACTGCACAGGACTGAGTCCATATGGAAGAAGAACTGCCTGGTTTCTATGGAGAAAGTGGCAAGGTTAGAGAAAAAGCATGCCTTATAGCTTTTCTGTTGCATGAAACATAAGTACTGCTCACCTGGTGAGGAGGGCAGTGAGATCAGAGGAGTCTTCCTAGGAGATACTGGCAGTGTGGTGCCTGACAAACCAATACATAATTGTATGAGGATATAGGATGTGGATGGGGCCAGCAAGCAACTGATGTCACCTAGGAGGCTGATAAAGGGCTTCCTGGGATGGTGACATTTGATCTTGATAAGGACATAAGCTTCTCTTCACAGATGACTGGTAGAAGACTTTGTTTAAATAATGTTTATAATGTTTATTCCTTTCCCAAATATCAAAAAACAAATAAAAATAGTCATAGAAGATATGCTTCCAACTCACGGTGCTCTTTTATTCTTTCCCATCGCATCTGAACATTACAGTCAACCAGCCTAAGTCCATGCAATATCCAGTGATACTGTTTCCCACTCAGTATTCAGTGGATACTGTTTCCCACTCAGTATTCAGTGGATACTGTTTCCCACTCAGTATTCAGTGGATACTGCTTCCCATGCAGTATCCAGTGATACTGTTTCCCATCCAGTAATCAGTGGATACTGTTTCCCATGCAGTATCCAGTGATACTGTTTCCCACCCAGTAATCAGTGGATACTGTTTCCCACTCAGTATTCAGTAGATACTGTTTCCCATGCAGGATCCAGTAGATACTGTTTCTCATGCAGTATCCAGTGATGTAGTATCCAGTGGATAGTGCTTCTCATCCAGCATCCAATGATACTGTTTCCCATCCAGTATCTAGTGGATATTATTCCTCATCCTGTATCCAGTGGATATTGTTTTACATCCTGTATCTTGTAGATATTGTTTGACATCCTGTATCTAGTGGATATTGTTTCACATATTTCAGCCTGCCTGTTGATTGCTATCTTGTGCCTTATGCTAAGTTTGCAAACTATGGTCACCTCCATTAAAATGAATTCATAGGAACAGCAGTGAAATTACCTTATTATATACAAAATGTTACAGCTAAGAAATCTTCAAAAGGTGTATTGCATTTCATTTTTAAGGCATTGTTTTACTAGGCATGCCCAACATGTTTTGATTCTTCTACATAGACTGTAGTTTGAACTGAATTGTGACAGCTTGCCATATTGCTGTGCTCATACAGCAGATTTCTCAGTAGATATAGAGCCTGTTTGTCCCAGACCATACACTCAGACTAATAGGATTCATGGCAGGTGAATTCGTGTATTATGTTTTCCTTGTCATAGTTAACATCTCATTACTTCCATTTTGAAAAGAGATGCCAGCTATAGGTGGGGGCAGTGGATAAAATGTGAATTAAGTAGTATAAGAACTCCAAAGGAGGCCGGGCACTGGTGGCGCACTTTAATCCCAGCACTTGGGAGGCAGAGGCAGGCGGATTTCTGAGTTGGAGAGTTCGAGGCTAGCCTGGTCTACAGAGTGAGTTCCAGGACAGCCAGGGCTACACAGAGAAACCCTGTCATGAAAAAACAAACCAAACCAACCAACCAAACAAACAAACAAACAAAAAACTCCAAAGGAAGTGATTGTGTAGTCAGGAGGGTACCTGGACCACCCAAGGAACTAAATTCCAGAGATACTATCTTAATGATGAATATGGCGATGCTCTTATTTCCTTGAAGAGTTCAGTTCCCTACATTTTCTTACTCACGTCCAGTTGTCCTGGTTAGGGTTTCTGTTCTGTGAAACAGTATCATGACCATAAGCAAGTTAAGGAGAAAGGGGTTTGTTTTTGCTTAGACTTTCACATCACAGAGTATCACTGAGGGAAGCCAGGCCAGGCACTCAGTGCAAGAGCATGGAGGCAGGAGTTGATGTAGAGGCCATGTAGAGGTATGGTTTACTGGCTTAGTACTGGCTTGCTTCTGGCTTGCTTCTGACTTGCCCAATTTGTTTTCTTATATACCCCAGGCCCAATGGTGGCACCATCCACAATGGGATGGCCCTCCCACATCAGTCATAAATCAGTAGGAAAATGTCCTACAGACTTACAGGCCAATCCTATGGAGACATGTTCTTGCTTAAGATTCCCTCTTCACAGATAACACTAGCTACTGTATCAAGTTGACATAAATACTGGCCAGCACACCAGTTCTTCAGACAATCCCTCACCTGACAGTGGTAGACTAAAATGTAGATATTTCTGGCACACAGAATAGTTGACATGTGATAGAGGTTCCTGCAGGTGCTGTGTAGTAAATTTTTGCACATTGTGTCTCATAAGCGTCCTGGAATAAAATGCTATAATTCCGTTTAGCTACTATTAACTGTTGTCTCCAAAAAGCATATGCATTTATAAATTAAGCCATCAGTCCCCTATGCAATAGTTCCCTCACAGACTTAAAAGATGGATTTGTATGACTGTTGCCAAGCATCTAATTGTGTAACAGATTTGAAAGGCAATAATGTACTCGTATGTCTGGAGTGCTTGGACTACTTGCGGCTACTTTGAATTAGATTGTGACCTCTTGGGAAGGAATGGTGGTGTCTTATTTTGTGTCTGTAATTCAGTAATTCTATCCTACCTGACATTCTTCTGCTTAGTAGTAATACATGTAGGACTGCAGATTGCATGGACCTCATTCACACATTGGAATCTTAGTGTTCAGGGAATCGTGAGCTGGATACTATGCATATTTGCACAAATTGATCAAGGAGATGGTTCAAATTAATAACTTGTAGACAAGTGTTTAGGAAGTGGTTAGAGTTTACAACTTGATTCTTGGTGTCCAGAACACCACTTGACTTTGTAGCAAAGGGCCAGGATAAAATCTCAAAGCATGCTTGAAAGGAAAAACAGCTGAGGCAGTAAGTAACCAGTTACTGCATCTTGGCAATGCATGTCAAGCAGCCATTAAGGACTCTGTGAAGGTGGTGCACTGCACCCTGGGGGGCCCAGAAGTGGGCCTCTGTTCTCATGTGCTTTGAAGGTACTGATCTTATGGGATTATGTAGGGAAATCTATGTCCTGATTACTGTGAAGACTAGAGATAATATATAAAAACCATAGAAGACCACTAAGAACATCTCCATTAGATTCTTTATGCCACGTTTCAAATTTTACTCTTCTTAAAATTTACAGAAGGAAAACAAATTAAGCAGACCTCATAGGAAATAAGATTCCTTCATGCTATGAGGAGGTAGGTACTTTAAAATAGAATCTTAGATTAGAATCTCACAGCATAGGTCTGTTGTCTGTGAACCAGCATTCAATAAGTCAACTCTTCTTCCAGGAGACAAAATACATAGAAAGAATTCTGGTTTTATGTTAAAACTCTTTGATTTCCAAGTTAATATAACATCGTCATATAAAGTCTTTGGTTTCCTGAAATACCCATAATGAGCGTAGGGACTTAGCCTATGTAATTGCAGGTTCTTGTATATGTGAGATTTAAAAACAATGCCAGACTCCAAACTGAGGTTTATTTTTGCATGCCTACTGATACTGTTTGGCAAAATGCTCCAGTACTTAAAGTGACTAAAGAAACAGTAATTACTGCTTCAGAATTGAACAGAGGGAGTCAGCCATTGCTGTTGTCCCAGATATGAAAGTAGAAGATGTCGATCTTGGCATAGGGGTTACAACTAGCCTGAGGAAACATGGAGCGGAGAGCTGGAAATAGGACTTGCAGCCAACTATCAGACATTCTGTCTTCGTTTAATCAGTACTGATTGTATACAACCTTCATTCAAGGCATCAATGGTATTGTGGTGCTAGAGAATTTACATATGTATATTTCTAAAATGTAAAAGTTAGGTATATGAGTAAAAGTGTCTCCGGTGTGCAGACAACTAACAGCTGTCTTTGAAGACCACTTTATGACATATATGTGGTCCTAGGAGAGAGGGCATTTGCTCATGAAGTTATCGTGCACTGTTAGGGTTTTTTGTGGTCCTTCAAGATGATGTGCCAAAGTCCAATACCCAGGATTTTAGTACAGTCAGTTTATGTGGGCATGAGGTCATTGAAGTAATGATCTTAGTTAAGATGAGGTCATTAGGTTAGTGGTAACCCAGTCTAACTTGTGTGTTTATCAGAAGGGGGATATTGACACAAAGATCCACATGAGGCAGGCAGTACATACAGACAAAGGGAAGAAAGCCCTTTGTAAGCCAAGAAGTGGAGTCTGGAATAAACAGATCTTTCCTGAGGGCTCTTTAGGGGCAAGCTAGTTGACACCTGGATGTCACTTCGGAGTCTCTGTTAGTACATTTGTTATTTCTGCCCGAGGTATGACTGACTGCCTGTGCTAAGGAGCACATAAGCTGTCTGGATGATTCTTGATGATGGTTTGTATGTCAACTTACCACAAAGTAGATCACTTGAGTAGAGAGCCATACCTGAAGAAGTATCCTGATGGTCTTGATTGGTGTAGGAAGGTCTACCCTGATTGGGTGGCACCTTCAGGTAACAGACCAGATAAACAGCTATTTCAGAAGGAAGATTACACCCCTCCCCACTCCTTGGCTTTTCCTTTTGACACCAGCTTGGTTTGTCCTGTCACTGCTGCTGATTCCTTCCCTGCTAGCAGATCCAGCATTTCCAAGTATCTGCTGTGGACTAGGGACCACTGGCTCTCCAGGAACTTTCTGTGCTTCCTGTACCAAACTGGGACTACTAGGTCCACACCTTATGGACTGAGTAACTACTGGTTGTCACCTGCCAGTGAGTGAGTGGGAAGCAGCAAGTGTGGTCCATGAGGACGTGCATTGTACCACAAGAACCTAATAAGTTTGGTGATTTATTCAAGCAGGAGTCTAGGGAGCATGTGTGACCATGGACTTTAAGAGTGTGGGATAGTGATAGAAGGAACATAGCATTGAATCGGTTTGAGTTTGTCAATATGAGCCCACTGAACAGAGATTCTAGGTTTAATATTGAACCTTGCACAGCTCAGGGAAAAAGACAAAGGTACCAAGAGTTTATTTGATTGGTTCATTGAATTATTTGGAAAAAAGATGGTCTAATGGGATTGGGTTTGGTATTTCTTGTTTTAGTGTTGAGAAAGGGATTTTAAGGCTTAGGGAAACTGGAATACTGGAGCAGATTTGTTGCTTAAAACCTAATCCTTCAGAAGGGGCAGGCCCAGAGGACACGCCCTTCACTAGTTCTGTAAGATGCACAGTGGTGAGAGGGGTGCCAGCACATTTGAAGAGCTTTGTTGTCACCCTTGTCCTTGTGCCAGACCTTAGGGTTGGAGATGCTGCTCAGTTGCATGTATTCAATTTCATGGGCTTAATCGGACCCAGAGCAGTAGGCCAGGAAGTAGCATAGAATTACCAAAGGCAAGATGAACCTGCTCATCACCATAATGGGCATCACAGGCAAGACAATGCCCATGGAGGCCTGTCTCTTAGTTCATCATTGGAGGAAGTTAGGACAGGAACTCAAGCGGGGCTGGAACCTGGAGGCAGGTACCAATGCAGAAGCGATGGAGGGGTGCTGCTTACTGACTTGCTCCTCATGGTTGGCTCAGACTGCTGCTTTCTTATAAAACCTGGGACCACCAGTCCAAGGATGACACCATCCACAGTGGGTTGGGCCCTCCCCCATTGATCATTAATTGAGAAAATGCCTTACAGCTGGGTCTCATGAGACAATTTCTCGAGTGAGGCTTTTATCATGACTCTTGTGTCAAGTTGACACTCAAAACCAGCCAGTACAGCCTAACCTGTAAAGGGCACTGTAAGGAAAGTGACTTTTAGATGGCATGCCTCACATGGACTGTTGGGACTTGCAAGTCAATAATTGTGTTTCCTGGGATGAAATAGATATGTTTCAATGTGTAGAAATATCTAGAACAAAGGAAAGAAATGTTACACTGGGTTGCAGTAATGGGAATTCATGGCCCATTAGTCAGTTTTCAGAGTTGAGGCAGTTTACAGATCCAAAACCCCTTGAGTGAAGGGAAGGCTAAGTCTACCTGAGCTGAAAATCCAAAACCCCTTGAGTGAAGGGAAGGCTAAGTCTACCTGAGCTGAAACCCTTGCTAGAAGAACTAAGAGATATGCTTTTAGTCAGAATGTGTAAGACTTATACATACGAAGGAACAACAGATGTAGCAGTTACCCTCCTTCCTCCAGCCTATCTTTTTAACTAGCCTGTTTCTACAGCTACATTTAAACTATAGCCACTGGTTAATGCTAACATTCAGCTGGCCACAGTCCATGCTTGGGTGAGTGGGTTGGCTGTGAGGATCTGATTTTGCCCAGGCCACTGGCGCCTGGTTTAGAGCAGTACAGGGAAGGGCTATGCAGTTCTGCAGCTGTGAGCGGCTCTCAGCAATGGACAGCACCACATACGGGTTATTTCTCTTCAGTCAGGCCAGGTTAACTCTACTCTGGAGAAGCAAGAGTCAAAGAATGTTTTTGTTTGTATGCTTCTTTAATCGGTTGTCTCGGTGCCTAAGTCTGGTTCCTTTCAGTCAGTACAGGCTACCCTGTCATCGTTGAAGATGTTAGATGTGGGAAAGTGGCCGATTTTTTCCCTTTGTTCTGAGGAAGAGCTGCAGTTGATTCGTCAGGCTTGTGTCTTCGGCAGTGCTGGCAATGAGGTTTTATACACTACGGTCAACGATGAGGTAATTTAGAAAAAAAAATTCAACTGCCCATATTTTTAGTAATGGGTTTGTAAATTGAAGACATTGGGGGGAAACTAAGGAATAAAGCCTTTAAACAAGTATGGGAAGTCAATTTTTATTTATTCTGTGATGAGGCAGTTTGCTTTAGGACGGCTGCTTGAGGTAGAATTTTCAGAAATGTAGCTTCTTGAACTGACTTTTTTCCCGCAGATTTTTGTGCTTGGCACAAACTGCAGTGGCTGTCTGGGAGTAGGTGACATTCAGAGCACTATTGAGCCTCGGAGACTGGATTCTTTAACTGGCAAAAAAATAGCCAGCCTCAGCTATGGGAGTGGCCCTCATATCGTCCTTGCAACAACAGGTAATAGGAACTCAGTGGACAGGTTTAAGGCATTGCTTATGTGTTAAGAAATAAGACCAGGATGTCCTGAAATTGAGAGCAAACCTGATTGAGCAAGAGTTGCTGGCTCTGCCCTGTGAGCTCAGCCATGCATTGGGCAATGACTGCTGGAGTAGCAGGGCAAGGTAGTGTATAACATGCAGGGTCTAAACAGATGAAAGACAATGCACTCAGCCCTTCTGTTCTCTCAGTAAGTGTAATTATTGCGTGACAACTCTGGACCTCAGAAAGCCTACACTTTGAACTTAGATCCCTGGGCTGTGGCTTGAGAGACCAAATGTTGATTTTTGCTCTCTCTAAATCTTAGCAGTCTGTGATTCTTTCATTAAGTAGTGGCTAATAGGAGAAGTTTGCCTTAGTAATACAGAGAAAGAAAACAATCTCTTGGCTACATCACTAGAATTAAATTATGCCTACAAGGTATACATTCCAGGAATTTGGGAAGGGATTCCAGTATAGAACAGATTATTCAGGCCATTTTTTAGTTAAAAAAGAACTAGAGCCTGGGACTGGAGTGATGGCTTAGCAGCTAAGGAAAGGTAAAGTCAGGGAAGGGCAGAGTCATATGAGGGCAGAGGAGACCTATAAGCCATTCTAGCTGCTGAGGCACCTGCCTGCATAGCTGATGCTGAGCTGTGGTTTGTACTCTTGAGGTAGAGGTTACAGGTCAAGGTCCTGTGTAACTGAAGTGCAACAGGAGACTTCCTATACACTGGGACTGCAAAGGCTACACTCTCAGCACAAGATTTGCCTCTTCCTAATGATTGAACAGGAGACTTTCTTACTTGGCGCATTCCAGAGAAGGAAAAGGAGAAAATGAATTCAACTATCCTGAATTTGCAGCTATAGATTTGTGTCACGTTAGACTGATTGGTCTGGTGAGTCTCAGGTCTTTAGTTAGAGGTTTGGACTTGAAGTATATTAAGGGTGTGATAGAGATTCATGCAGATCCTTTCTAGATGAGTTACCTCACTAGAAGTCTGGAAGAATCACCAGAAACTGCTTTTCAGCATCAGTAAGCCACACATGATCGAAGATAAGCAGTTATGTGGGGCGCTAAGGCACTGTGGATGTGGCAAAAGACACATCCTTGTGACCTTCCCTTGCTGTTTTAGAGTCAGCCAGTGCTTCACTCCATTAAGTGCCTGCTACTGTCAGCTGAGCAGAGAGGTTGGTTTTGTATAGAAAGGACTGAAGTCAGTGGAGGGAGCTGGGTATTTGCAGGCAGACGCTGTCCTGTTTGGGAACATGGCTCCTGGCTTGTCCCCCTCTTGGTCTCTCCGGTCAGATTATAGTGTAGTCTTGCTTGCTCATGTGGAAAGTGAGCATGAGTGAGCACGACCACACTTTGGTTGGGGACAGCCCCAGAGCTCAGTCTAACCAACAACTTCCTGTAGAGTCTTAACACGTGAGACCCAGGAGAAGCAGAAGACAGGTGATTACTAAACATGAGCTGTTAGAATATCAGACAAGATGACTGGAAAAAGATCTACATCATAGAAGATTTGGAAAAGACCCAGTGAACAATTATTGTCAAGTGGCCCTTGATTGAACAAGTTCTATAGCAGTTTGTGTACCACAAAAGAAGAAAATCAACCCAGAGAATCAGATAGTCATTCAGAATACAACCTAGGCAGTGAGTGTGGTAGAAAACAGAGATGATGTGAAGCATACATGTGACACATTTATTCAAAGTGCGGAATCAGAAAACTAAATTCTTACATGCAAAGTACACTTATGTAGGACATAACATGCTATGTTTTGGCCTGAGTAGTGTGTGGGTGTACGATTTGTTATCCATAAAATTGCACGTTTTATGAATTTTCATAATTGTATGAGTAATATAATAAACTTTAAAATTTGGTCATCTTATCTAAAGGAAGTGAGGATCCAGAAGAGGTAAGGAACACCTGTTTTATTTTACACTCTATTTATTCAGAAACCAATGTCTAGCTATATTAACTTTATGTACTTCAATTCCATTATGTTGCTTTGATGTGGAAAGCAGTTTGTCCTTCCAAGTGGATTCTCTCAGGAGGGGAATTTGGAAGGGGAGTGAAGCACCCTTTTCAGCTGAATGGTGGATTCTATCTGTGGTGGTCAAAGTGTGTGGTGTACTGTTCTATAGAGAAGCATGCTGTGAGGGCTGCCTACCTTCTGTTTTCAGATGGAGAAGTCTTTACCTGGGGTCACAATGCTTACAGCCAGCTGGGCAATGGGACAACGAATCATGGTTTAGTGCCCTGCCATATCTCTACGAATTTGTCAAACAAACAAGTCATTGAGGTAGCCTGTGGGTCTTACCACTCTTTGGTTCTGACGTCTGATGGAGAGGTGAGGATGATCAGCATAAGCTCACTGACTTTTCCTTTTTTCTTTCATTCTTTTTTTCTCAATATGATCTATAGATTCCTTTACCTGCCCCCAAAATGTGATTAGGCAATGAAATTGAATGTTATTGTCTTGGTTTGCCTTGTACTGCTGTGATAAAACACCATGACCAAAAGCAACTTGGGAGAGAAAGGGTTTATTTGGCTTTCAGGCTACAGTCCATCATCTAGGGAAGTCAAGGTAGGAACTCAAGACAGGAACCTAGAAGCAAGAACTGAACCAGAGACAATGGAGGAACTCTACTTCTGGGCTTGCTTCCTTGGCTTGCTCAGCCTGCTTTCTTATCCCTCCCAGGACCACCAGCTCAGGGGAGGCACTACTGCCAGTGGGGTGGGTCATGCCACATCAACCATTAATCAAGAAAATACCTTATACACTTGCCTGCCAGCCATCTGATGGAGGATGGAGGCCTTTTCTCTCTTGAGTTTCTCTCTTCTCAGATAACTCTAGTGTATTAGTCAGGGCTCTCTGGAGAAACAGAACTTATAAATATGTGTGTGTGTGTGTGTGTGTGTGTGTGTGTGTGTGTGTGTGTGTGTATGTGTGTATCATCTATCTTATCCATGCATATATATCACACACACATACACATACAAAATGGGATTCAAAGGCTATGTAGGTGATAGCTAGTACAACAATGGCCATCTACCAATGGAAGGTCCAAGAATCTAGTAGTAATTCAGTTCATGAGGTTGCATGTCTCAGATGGGCTTCAGTATACGCTGGAATCTGAAAGAAGTAGACTAATGCCAGTGAAGGAATGGCCTTGGTATTGAGGCAAGAGCAAGTAGGCGAAGAAGTAAGCTTTCTTCTTCCATCTCCTTTATATCGGCTGCCAGCAGAGGCTGTGGTCCAGTTCAAAGGTAAACCTTCCCACCTCAAAGGATCTGGGTAAAAGGTGAAACTTCTCACTTCAAATGATTTCATCAAGAAAGAATCTCTCACAGGTGTGTCCAACCATTTGTTTTAGTTAATTCTAGATTAGTCAAGTTGACAACCAAGATCCATCACACCTACCTTGTGCCAGGATGTCAAAAGCTAACCAGTTATGTTGAGCTAAGCAGAGATGTTTAACTACCCACCTCCCTCAAATCCAGCCCTATTCTTGGTAGCAATTTATTGTCGTGGTGGTTTTATTATAAAGTTTCCCTGTATATAGTAAGGATTTTAATCACTACAAATCTTAAAAGGACCCATTATTACTTTTATATTGCTGTAACCAATGTATTATTGACAAAATACCAAGTCCGAAAATGTTGAAAAGTATGGCTGAGGAAAAGTAGGTATTTTTGTATTACCTGATAATTTTTCAAGTGTAATAACGTAATATGTTCTCTTGTCTGTATTGGAGACGAGTGGGGAAGCTCCCTGAGAGGGTGCTGAGATGCCCTGAGTGCTGGTCAGTGTCCAGCAGAGACAGTTGATGAGTTGTGTGCTTTGTTGATCAGTCTTTCCTTTCACATAGGTATTTGCCTGGGGTTATAATAACTCTGGGCAAGTAGGATCTGGGTCAACAGCTAACCAGCCCATTCCTCGGAGAGTCACTGGATGCCTGCAGAATAAAGTCGTTATGAACATAGCGTGTGGCCAGATGTGCTCCATGGCTGTTGTGGACACTGGAGAGGTAGGAAAGTTGTCTCATACTTCTTTAAAAAAGTTTTATTTTCTCCCTAGTGTCATATGATCATGGCATGCTTCTCACAGCAGAACTGAGCCGCTGAGTGCTGAGTTTCCTTTCTTTCCCCAGGTCTACGTCTGGGGTTACAATGGGAATGGACAGCTGGGCCTGGGCAGCAGTGGCAACCAGCCAACCCCATGCAGAGTGGCCGCCCTGCAAGGCATCCGTGTCCAGCGGGTACGTCTCCTGTGGTTTGTGTGCAGTGCACTAGATCCCAGGTCCTTATGCACATGCAAGTTCAGCTGCTTTGATGTTTCTGTTGAAATAAAATTAAAGCCTTCCTCTGAACTAAGGTGCAGCTCTTCAGAGAGATGCTGTTCCTGTGGTACTTGTATGAGCTGTCCTGGGGAGGTAGGCTTCACAGCTTTTCTTGAAGTGTCTTGGACAGCACATATACCAGCAGTTTAAAAAATCTTCATGCCTTTTGGCCTGTAATTCTACTCTTAGAGAATTGTCCTAAGGAACCGAAGAAAAAGTCTCATAAAATTAATTAAATCACAATAAAATTCACTAATATATATAATTAATATGTATGAATAGCTACAATTTTAACAAAGGAATTTTGGTGGAGGAAATAAACAGGAATGGGTAAGATGACTGTAAGAAAAAATAATTTATTAATGTATTGGCAGACGAACAATTAGATGACGCTGTCCGTGAGGCAGTCTGTCTCATGTTATCTCAGGCTGTTCTTACACTTGGGGTCCTCTTGCTGCAGCCTTCTAACTACAGAGAGTACAGTCTGTAATATCATACCCAGATTGCAAAGGATTTTTAATAACAGGGAGGAAGCAATGTAATAAAAATGTTAGGTTAAAAAGATACAAGGTAGCTACGTATGTATGCTACCACTTAAAAACGTGTAAGTGCATATTTCTGTATGTGAATAAGTAGGAAAAAATGAGGTCGAGCCCTGATCATGCTGAGCCCTGACCTTGAAAGATTTTCATGTTTACACATTTCTCCATTTTCCACATGGAACATGTTTTGCTTCAATAACTAGAAGAAAGTATTCATGTGTCTTTCCTACGCGGGGCTCATTGCCGGCTCTGGTTTCCACAATGAATGGGTAGTGAGTACTGCTGGAGAGCTGGCTGTGGTAGGTGAGCCAGCTGAAGACCTGGGGCTGGGATCTGCAGCACTGGCCGCTCAGCTGGGCCTGCGCTAGGTGGAAGAGTACTGGTTAATGTACCCCTGGCCTTTATGGGCAGATTGCCTGCTCTTGGTCGTCAGTTTAGCTTTTAACCTACTTTGTCGCAGTGATGAAAGATTTTTTGTTACTTGCAGACCTGAGATTTGTCTTGTTTTTGTTTTTGTTTTTTTGTCTTCTCAGGTTGCCTGTGGCTACGCACACACATTAGTATTAACAGATGAAGGTCAAATATATGCTTGGGGCGCAAATTCTTATGGCCAGTTGGGCACTGGCAATAAAAGTAACCAGTCCTATCCTACCCCTGTTGTTGTGGAAAAGGACAGGTAATGTGTATATTTCCAAATCACCTCAGTGGTCTTTAGTAAACAGCACTTAGAATTCATAGACTAGAATTGTCGACAATTACTCTTATCATTAGACTTGTCCTTAACCAGATTGTTCATTCCTTTTTAAAAGTTGCCGTGTTGCCTGGCAGTGGCACGGGCCTTTAATCCTAGCATTTGGGAGGCAGAGGCAGGTGGATCTCTGAGTTTGAGGCCCACCTGGTCTACAGAGTGAGTTCCAGGACAGCCAGGGCAACACAGACCCTCCTGCTGTCAGCTCTCTATATGTCATTTGTACCCGAGTGCAAACTACAGTGACTGAACTGTCAGTAGCAATTCCGTGTTTTCCTGTCTTCTAAGTGCTCTCTCCCCTTGTTTTTTTTTATTTTTATCTTTAAACAGAAGCTGGCAATGTTTGAGGCCTGCCTTCTATGGCTTGGGAAAACAATGGTACTTTGTGGGGCTAATCTCCTAGCTACTTATGAAAGCTGCCAGTTGGAAGGCAGGGTGATTTCATTGAACTTACAAACTGTCACCATGCAGAGGAGTGAAGGGCTAGAAAATGAGGACTCAGTTGTTTGCACTGAAGTAATTTCAGACTGTGGGCCACTATAGTGGGGGAGAGAATAGGAAGCAGAGAAGCAAAAAGGGGGAGTGGGGGGTGCCCGTGGCTTCGATGGGCTCTGAGCACCTGCCCAGCATTCTTGACTGAAACCCCGGGGTTTCTCCTGTGCACGTGTACACTTGCTGGTGTCCACAACAGTGCTGTCTGGTGATGCAGGATGGATATTCTGAAAGGATCTTCCTTCCTGTTCTCCTTAGTTTCCTAGCGTTGTCATTCTGAGCTTGCACAGTGTCAGGTCTCAGTTGCAGGCATGTGATGTGGCAAGAGAAAAATGTATAATCTGCTAGGACTTGTTCCATACCTCCCTGCCCTTCCCAGTGGCTAAGGCTCATTCATGGGTCATGACTTTCTTCTTATTCTACTGGGGCTCCTTCCAGGGAAGCCTAATTAGGAAGGGATTGTATTTCGGGTGGGGCAGGGGTGAGTCTACAGTTGTTAGTGCCTGTTCATAGAGGAAGAAAAATAAAATCTATGTACATTGGGTTCTCTGCTCAACCAAAGGAAAAGCTTTTAAAAGGTTTGGCACGTGTGTTCTTAGGTTTATCCCAAAAAGGCATGTTATAACCAATTATAACTAAAATTAGCCGAGCCTTAACTTTTTGATAATTCTGTGGCCTCTTGAGGTCTTTAGTAGTTCACTGGGTGCTTACAGAACCATGACTGGGAATTGGATTCTTAGACTTTCTGTCTCATAAAATGCTAGTGATAGTTAAAATGTCTGAGTGCTTAACAAAACAAAACAGCAACAACAAAAAACCCTTTTATTAGCTGCTTAGCTATCTGTATATGAGAGTCCACTACAGTGCTTCTTCAGCCATGCAGGACTCTCATTCCAGGGCCATCTCTGACTCCTCCTTGTGTGTTCATCAGACTACCCTGAAAATGGGGCTTGGCTGTGGTAGTGCCCTGCCCTGGGTCCTCCCAGCTAGCTTCCAAGCTGTGTGCCGTGCACATCGTCCTTAGAACACTGTCTTTGTACCTCACCTTGTGCAGAGCTCTCTCCCACTCACCTGTCACATTATCGCAAGGCTGAGCTCCTGGGCCTTTGTTGAAAGAGACACCATGGCTCCTAGCAAACCCCAGAGCTCACTGACCCCCACACTGAGTTCTGTTCCAGTTAGAAGCTCCTATCAATGCCTTTCTCCTGCCTTACTCTGCCTCCTTCTGCCTGTACTTGGCTACAGGTTTTTCTTTGCCTCTCAGGCCCTCTGTTCCTCTGACAAATCCAACGTCAGCCAGGCCCAGTAGCTCTCAGGTCTGCTGTCTTACCTAGCAGAGCTGGTAGACTGCCATACTCTCGTTTGCTGCTTCTCTCCAGGTGGAAGCCGAGCTCGCAGTCTGCCCCTGCAGCAGCTGTTTGAGTGACTTTAGTCATGGAAGAAGCTGCTCCTGATGCCCCAGTCTTTGGGACTGCCTCATTTCATGTCTTCTGTATCACAGTGCCTCTGGGACAATGGCTGCATGGTGGCCTGTACCCTGCCTATACATTGTGTATTTTGCTCTCCCACTTTAAGGGTTTTTTTCCCTTAAAAATACAATAAAACTGATAATAAGAGTATAAATTATTTGGCTTATACAAACTACTGTTGCCTCAGCTAGCATTGCACCTAGACCAGGATGCTCTGATGACTGGCATTGAGGCCCTTATGTCTTCTGTGAGGTGAGAGCCTACCAATAAATCAGTGGGAGCAGTGGGCACGGTTTTCTCCTAGTAGATGAATTTCACTGGCTGACTTCTCCTATTTTCCATATCTGTTGAAAAGCACATTCTAGGTAGAAAGCCAGAACGTTTGGACGGTTTTCCCACTGCACAGGGCCATTCTGCAGAGCACCAGATGTGGGAGTCAGTTTCTCGATCCAACCATGCAAATGTTAGAAGAGATTAGGCAAGGTCTACCAACCCACGTGGATGGCTCAGATACAGTCTCTACATAGGACGCATTCCCCTTAAAGCCGTGCAGTGATAAGCTAACTAAACTGCCGGAGGCCCTGGCTCTGTCCTGCTGGAGGCCCTGGCTCTGTCCTGCACAAGCCCTGACCGATGAGACTAAAAGTCAAAATGGAATCTCTTATGCTAAATTTCCAGGCATAGACCTGAAAGCAACTTATTTATTCAACCTAAGGGCCCAGGATTAGTACAATAGCCACATTCCCAAACAGTCCCACTGAAATCACATGCCACTGAAGTTCCTTGTTTTAATCCTTACACAGAAAGGGCCACTCAACTGGTCACTCATTTCCCTGTGGTTTTGTTGAACCGACTGTCTCTGTTTGTTTCGGTTTATTTCTTTCATCCCTTCTGTTTATACCCTCCTTTGGCTTAGCCTACTTTATCTTGTGGAGTGAGATTGCCCAATTGTAGAAGTGAAGAGAGAGGGAAGGAAGTTCTAATTTGGCCCTTTTAATGGCAACAGTAGTATAAAGGCCCTGCCGTGCTGATTGCTGTACCAGTCACTGTGTCCAACGCATATAGGGATCCAGCCAGTATATCACATCCTTTTAGTGTGTAGGAGGCTCAGGAGCCATCAGTATAAGGCATCCTCTTGGCATGCAGAGGGCCCAGGATCCATTTAGTATATTACATTCTCTTAGCATACAGAAGTCCCAGGTTGATCTCTGGCATTAAAACAAAAAACTATGGAGTTCATTACACAGAGCAGAAGCCAGGGTGACTTTTCAGCTCTCTCCTTTTAAAATAACTGATGGTTTGGTTTTGGTGATAGGGACAAGCCCAGGGCAGTTTTCTTGCTGAGCTAGTGCTTATGTGTAGAACCCATCCCACCTTGAGTTTTTATTCATTGACCCGGGTTAGATGATCCATGTCTTCATTATCTAGTTAGTAATGCTGTTAAGGATAAAACACTGAATTTTTAACTCAAAATAAGATGGCGTACATTTTTAAGGCCTATTGGTAATCAATAGATCCTCATGTTATAAATGCCACTAAAGTATGGCTCCAGAATTTGGTGGCTGAAAGTTTAGGAAGTGAGATGCCCAGGTCATTCTCTGTCAGCCAGATGGTGGGTACAGTCAAGTGTACCCGGGGAAGGGAAGGCCAGCTCTTGGCCTCCTGCTAATGTATCTCTGTGGTGTTTGCTTGTGAATTTAGAATCATAGAGATTGCAGCCTGTCACTCTGCCCACACGTCTGCTGCCAAGAGCCAGGGCGGGCACGTGTACATGTGGGGCCAGTGCCGGGGCCAGTCGGTGATCCTTCCACACCTCACCCACTTCTGCTGTACTGATGACGTGTTTGCCTGCTTTGCTACCCCTGCTGTCACCTGGCGCCTTCTCTCTGTGGGTAAGGTCGTCCATGTCCTCTTGGGACAGTTCTGAGAAGGAGAAAGAACACTGGTGCTTTTGCCTATCAGCTTAGGACTTCTTTGGGTACAGGATCTGATGAACTTTCTGGGGGCTCTGGGGGAAGGGGACTAAACCTATTGGGAACCATCACCAATACTAATTAGAGATAACTTGATTTGATTGCTTTTTAACTGAAAACCACGCCTTTTATTTTTTGCTAGAAACAGTCTAGACATTCAGAGATCTTAAATCTGATTCATTTAGTGAAATAGTTGGAAACATTTTTGGTTTTGGCAAATTTACAATGAATGTTCAAAGGTGTGAATCCATACTCAGAGGCAAAAGCCTTGTGTAGCTGTCAGTTGTTTGGGGGAGTCAGCATTTCCCCAGTGCCCATCGAGTAGGGGCTTCCTCCTTGCCTGCATGTTCAGCTGTCTGTGTCTGTACCTAGAAGCACTGTGTTGCTTTCCCTTAGAACCTGATGACCACCTCACTGTGGCTGAGTCTCTGAAGAGGGAATTTGACAACCCTGACACTGCAGACCTCAAGTTTCTGGTTGATGGAAAATACATTTATGCTCACAAAGTCCTTCTTAAAATTAGGTAAGAGTGGGCCTCTGTGGACAACAGTGCCTGCTGACCCCCGGGGCCCAGACAGTGGGCAGACAGCTGGCTCCCATTCATGCCCTCTACATTCGTGCTGTTGTGGGTGTTTGTCACACTGAAGAAATGTTTAAAACAATTAGTAAGCGCTTATCTCTTTTGAGGATTGAAATTAATTCATTTATCAATCACTTCAGGTATCCAAGGGAACTGTGCCAGACACTTGAGTAATTAAGAGGCAGCTTGTTGAGGCTGTTTGTGTCCTTAAAGCACACAGTGCCAGTGGGGGTAGGTGTGGGGGGATGAGACAAGATGTGGAAAGCAAGGTGGGCCACACATACTGGGTTTGTGTTCAGGGGATAAGCCGTGGAAGCTCGGGCTGTAGGTTGTTGCTGAGTGTGTTTCGTCCTTGGAACAGGGCCAAATGCTCTGATTTACTTTACTGCCTGAGGCCTGAATACAGCCCTGAATTAGAGCCTTGCAGACTGCCTGGAATACAGCCATGCTGGAGGAAAAAAAAGTTGGGGTGGGGCAAGGTTTTTCCAGACCAAGGAGAGCTGGGTGATGCCAACACAAAAATGTTTTAAATGACATTTACTTATTTGAGCAGTGAATGATCTTCACCTCACCTTTGTTCTATTGTGCAGTGTGTGAAGCCATCGCCCTACCTTCAGATAGAAAACTCTGTCCTTCCTCAAAGATCCCATGCTCCATACTGAGCAGCCATGATTTTTTTCCTGTCATACACACTGAGCATTTTCTAGAAGCTCATATATATGAAATTCTATAGCATCTCTTCTTTCCTGCCTGCCTTTTCCCCCTAGCATAATGATTTGGGATCGTGTTGCCACTGTATAAAAGATACTGAAATCCTCTTGCAGTGACTCATAAGCCTACTATGGTATTTCAGGCTCAGGTTCCCATTCTGTAAGGTTACATAGTGGTACCTGGTTCGCTCTCACCATGGAGCATATACTGACACAAGAGAAATGGGGGCTTAGTTTACTGTGACAGAGCACTATACATGCTCGACCTAAGCCATGGCAACTTAATCATGGTAGCAGTATGATGTTTTCTCTGAGGCTGGGAGAAGAACCAGGCCTACATTTAAGCTTGTGGTGGTTTGTGGCAATCTTTGTCTTTCTGAGGCATGCCACATAGCGTTCTCTGAGTCTGCTTGTGTCCTAGTCTTCCCCTGTCTGATTGCCTTGGGGTCTACCACAGTGACTCAGCTTAACTTGATTACTTCTGTAAAGAGCCTGTTCACATTGTCAGTTACTAGGGTTAGATCATCACATAGAAACTTTTAGGGACGTAATTCAGACAGAATGGAGTAAAGAGACATAATTATTCAGTGATAAAACAGTGTGGATCGGTAAAGGTAGTGTGAGGAGGCGGCCAGAGGTCCCACCACGTCTCCCTCAGTCCAGTAGTAGAGTCACCTGCCTGGGCTCCGCACAGCAGCAGCAGGTTGCATTTGCAGTCTTGCTGCTTAAACAATTGAAAAGCACGGAGCCAAGTCAAAGACAAGGGTTTTGGCAGTGTTCTGTGCCTGTACGAAAATGCCTGAGATCATTAGCTGGCTCAAAGGTTAGTGGTTACCTAGTGTTTGGTGCAGCTGACCTGTAACTCCAGCTTGAAAGCTTACCTTGGCTTAGGGTTGATTTGGAGGTCTTGTTCGGGGCCTCCTGAGAGGCAGCATAGCATGGTGGGAAGTGCCCACTGGAACCACCCTGCTACTGTCAAAAGGAAGGGTTCAAAAAGGAGCTTGGTCTCCACAAGTCCCTCTCAGTGCATGGCCCCGGTGACAGACCTCACACTAAGTTCCTTTCTCTAGTGCTACCTCTTAAAGGTTCTACCACCTCCTAGTATTGCTACCCTGGGACCAAGCTTTGATGGACTAGCAAACAGGAAGGTATACAGCTTCAAAAGGAAGTCCTCAGGTAGCCCTTTGACGCCAGTCTAGAACCTGAGGTCTGATCTATCTTTCTTCTTTCAGGTGTGAACATTTTCGTTCTTCATTAGAAGACAGTGAAGATGATATTGTAGAAATGAGTGAATTTTCGTATCCTGTGTTCCGAGCTTTCCTGGAATATCTATACACAGATAACATCACCCTATCTCCTGAGGAGGCAGTAGGTAATCATCACAGACTTTACCAAGACATTGACAGATGTTGAGTAATTAGGAAGGCGGCTTCTTTCCAGGCCAGAAGGCAGACACTGACACTTGCAGGAACTCTGCTGGTGATGTTGAACCAGAGCACTTCTCTTTTTGGTACTTGGATGGAACATTTGGCTTTTCTCAGACTCTGCCACTGAGCTACACCCTCAGGCCCAGAACCCAAACTTCCCTTGTCACTCAACTACCGCATATGAAGGTTGAGTGGGTAGGTCCAGTAAGAGGTCACTAGAACACCAATCGCCACTGGAGCATCACAGGCAAGCATGGAGGGAAGGCCAGACGGCACATGTTGTCTGTGAAGGCAGAGCCCCAGAAGATCTCTTCATCATTGCCCCAGAGTAGATCAAGGCCGTGTCTGATACACATTGGTTGTGAAAGTGGGCAATTTAGGTGACTCAGTTAAACATTTCACAATTTACAATCTGGGAATACACACACACACACACACACACACCACACACACCACACACACACAACACACACGCACAACACACACACACACACCACACACACCACACACACACAACACACACGCGCACAACACACACACACACCACACACACCACACACACACAACACACACATATTCCCATTCATTTGAAGAAATCAATGAATAAGAATGTGAGGGCTGAACACCAGGCCATGCAAAGAAGTCACTAATTAAGAGAAAAGAAACATTAGCAAGTAACAGAGTGCCCAAGGTCAGAGCTTGTCCCTGCAGTAAACTCTGGGTGACTGTTGAATAAGAGGAAACAGATCAGTCTTTGAATTTGACAAGGTGAAGCCCATTTATGTGTGGGAAGATTCACCGTGGGGCAGCTTCAGACAGCGGGAAGTGAGAAAGGCAGCTAATGAGACTGCTCTCTAACAGACTGCTCTCCAGGAGAGTTGTTGGAGGACGGGGAGGCAGATGTGCACACGAAAGGGGACTCCTTTGTGTAATTTGGTGCTGGAATTGAAGGTAGGCCTTGGGCCTGCTAAGCTTGTGCACTGTGTCACTGACCCACTCCCAACCCGGTCCTCCTCTGCTTTCTTTTTAATTTGATGACTACACATGTGCTGGTGGGCATGGCCTCAGAGAAGATTCTGCTAACTCAGGACAGGGTAATTCAGAGAAACACAAACCTGTTTCACTTCTAGGACAAATTATTCAAGCCATTCTGATGTTAACTCCTAGCTTTTGTCAGTGTCAGCTCAGCTCAGCTGTCGTCTCAGGTGCTGTGATGGTTGCATTGGTGCTCAGAGCTCATTTTGCCTGATGGAAGGAAGCTCTTTGAACACTGGAATTGAGGTCAGGTGCTCAGAGCACACCCACAATAAATTCTTCTTTCCATCAGGATTGCTAGATCTGGCTACATTTTACAGTGAGACTCGGCTGAAAAAGCTCTGTCAACAAACTATCAAGCAAGGAATCTGTGAGGAGAATGCTATTGCTCTGCTCTCTGCTGCTGTCAAGTACGATGCACAGGTAAGAAAAGCATCTTCCAGTGAGCCACCAAAAGGAACATCTAGGTAGATGAAAATGGAACATACAGAAAAAAACAAAAGTCCTAGAGAAATTATGTGACTATAATGGCATAAAAATGTGCATCAGGAACATTAGAGGAAGACACTATAAAAAACTGGTAGAACTAATTCCCAGTGATTAAAATCTTTGTACATCAAATGTGAAATGACTTACAGGTAAAGGAGCTTGCAGCCAAGCCTCAGTGTGAGTTCAGGACCCGCATATGGAAGGAGAGCACTGTCTCCAAGCCGTCCTCTGATCTCCATACATGTGCTATGTATGACATGCACCATGCACAAGTACACATACACACATAAGTCAATTCACAAGTAAATGACACACTGAGAAAATGTTTTCATAACGTACAATAAAGCAAGTTCTTCATAGTAAAAAATAAAATGAAAAGAAACTATGGGCAGTTTGACTGGAAAAAAAAAATGAACCAAAGGACAAATGGAAAATATAATAAATATACATGAAAAAAACCAGGAGATGACTCTGTCATTAAAGTGCATATACTTGCATGGGGAGATTAGACGTGGTTTGTATTTCCTTCTCTTTGCTTTCTTCCTGAACTTTCTACAGTGGCTGTGTATTGTTAAGATAAAGAAAGGAAAGAAACTTATTTTAGTGCTAAATCTGTAGGAAACAGGCCATAACTTCTTAGAGTCAGTTTCCTCTTGGTATAAGGATATCCTCCCCATTGACTTTTTAAAAAAAATAAAGAGAGAGGGAGACTGGTAAAGACAGAATGCCCTTTTCCTTTTTGGTAAACAGTAACATGCTTATGTAGGGAATTCTAAGTCTGAGGGAGGAAACAATGCATGGAACAGACTTTCTGACTGCCGTTTCATAGGGCACGGCTGCCCCCACCACCCCAGGTCAGAGTTCACCCTTTCCTTGACTTTCTATTAAAAACTTTGTTTTGTGGTTCTACATGTTGAATTTTAGAGCTTTGTACCAGCCAGGCAAGAGCTGACCTCTGAGCTATATCCCCAGCTCTCCTCTGTTTATTTTCAGGCCGATCTCACTACTAGTCCGGGTTTAACCTTGAATACTTTGTAGCCCAGACAGGTTTCCAACTTGCCATCTTATTCTCCGGCTCCTAAGAATAGGCCTGAGCCATGAGGCCCAGCTTGTGTGTGTGTGTGTGTGTATGTGTGTGTGTGTGTATATATATGTGTGTGTGTGTGTGTGTTGTTTTTGTTTTGTATATATTTTTTAAATACTTGAATCTTGTATATATTTTAAATACTTGAGGTTTCATTTTTCATCCAATATTTAAACAAAAACCCACGCAACTGTATCGACATGGAGTAAGTTGGTGGTAGGGAATGTCCAATGAAGAGGCTGTGTCCACCAGTGAGTGGTAAGGGTAACCTCACCCAAGTCACTGGCTATAGGAATGATGAAAAGTGCTTGGACTGTAACTATACTTAAAAGGCAGACACTGCCATTGTTGGTGTCTTGGATGTGGGATGGGGATGGGGAAGGGCTGGGTAACTGAAAGGTGAGCTTACTGTGTGACGGGTGGAGCATGCCATGGAGCACCGAGCTGGCTGGGGGACTAAGAGCAGCATTTCAGAAGAAACACTGGCAATTTGATTTAAAGGATCTCTGAAGCATCCAGAAAAGACATGCAGTGAGCCAGTCCTGCAGTGCAGAGACAAGTGCTGAGAGCTGTAAGCCACGCTGTGAGACAGACAGAAACCAAGAGTCCATAAGGGGCCACTAGCAAAGGACTTACACAAGTACCATGGGAAAGCCACTCCACATGAGGAACAAGTACCACATAAAACCATTCCACACGAGTACTTTTTTTTTTTTTAATGTAATGTTGAGTGTAAAGTGAAATTTCAAATATTTAGAAATACACAATTCAGGACAGGTGTTTCAGGAGGTGATAAAAATCCTTAAATAATTTGCTGAAGCCCTAGTGAGTGGAGTTGCATGCTCCCGGGTGTGAAAGCTACATTGTTGCAGTAGAGCCCGACATGAAGGCCTGAGAGAATGGAAGCAGAGGAACTGGCAATTGGGGAAGCCAGAAACAGCTTTTCCCGGTAATATTACTTACAGATTTAATGGGAAACAGATTGAAGGGCCGGTTGAGATAAATCAATGCATGTTTGTGTAAAAAGGAGAATAGCTTGAAAAATAAGCTGATAGGGGACAGTTGTTAGAGCAGATACTCAAATAGGTGGGGCAGTGTGGCCTAATGGTAGGCCTTATAGCAATCACTGACCATTCATTAGGAAGCCCAAAGAGGAATGCCTGCAGCCTGTAGCAAGAGGCTGGAGAAGTGAGGGGAAGGGCGTTATGGAGCCTCTTCAGAGTAAAGCAGGAAGTCCCATTCGTTAGACTGAGTAAGAGGAAGTATTGGATGAAGTATGAGTCAGGTACCAGAGGAGTGAACAGGGAACTGGTGGAGTCTGTATTTGCCTGACAGAACTAAGAGCTCTTATTAAAATGTGGCTGTGTGAAGCAATAGCATTTAAGTAGAGAAAGTGTTTGAAAAATAATAAACAGCGTTTCTTATACAGATAGAATTCTCTGATAGGTCGGTCAATTCTACTCTATATCAATTTATTTATTTAATCCCAGGAACACTTTGTGAATCCCATTTTTAGAATTATTATGGGAAATTCCTAGTCCAAAAACCAAAGGAAGATGACCTAAGTGGTAGTTTCTTAGGGACATTTTGGTTTCCTAGTAATTAGCAACTATCCTGACTCTGTTCAATCTCTTAAGACACTGGAGTGCTCAGCTACCTACCTCCAAAGCATCAGTACTGGTGTGAGTAGGCATCCCTCCATCCTTCTGTAAACTCAGCCTGAGGTGCCACTTTGTCATGTATGTTTTCCTATGCTGTCTGCTATTGAGTGGCTCTCAGGGTATTTGGCATCTATCCAGACAGCACATTCTTGTTGTCGTGTAGGGACATGACTATTCCATTTTGTCTTCAAGAGCTCATGTGGGACAGAAATGTCCCACCACCACTGAGACTCCAGCAGCCTGGCAGTCTGTTGTGGCATGATTACATTTTCCTTGTGTAGCTGGTTTTCTTTCTCACAAGGGAAATGTCCTATGGGTTTATGTGCATGATGGCATAGCTGTTTATTTTTTTACATTCATCTTCAGCATTTGCTAGAGTTTACATATATTTAGAGAAAAGACTATACTAGGCAATGGACATATATAATTTCTTGGGAACTGTTGGGAGCATTATATTTTATAAAATAGCTCCAACAACACAGAGGCAAAACTAAACTTTGAATATGAACAGGTGGTTCCCTTGTGCTAAGTCAGATCATACCTGGAGGGTACAGCACTTCCTTAGAAAGCCTGGTCTGCCTGAGGATTTCAGCTCATTCCTCAAGCACTGATTTTATATAAATACATGTATCTGTATAGACACACATGTAATTCTATAAAAATTATTTTGGCTCTGGAGACTGAACCTTTCTCTAAGAGGAATTCTCTTGCTTTGTTGGGTTACACTGGGAATACAAATTCATCCAACTGTTGTTGTTCCTAGGACTTAGAAGAGTTCTGCTTCAGGTTTTGCATCAACCATCTGACTGTAGTAACACAAACATCAGGCTTTGCAGAAATGGACCACGATCTTCTGAAGAACTTCATCAGCAAAGCCAGCAGAGTTGGAGCCTTTAAGAACTGATCCCGAATATGGAAAAGAATGCTTAAGCCTTCCCATTTCACCCCGCAAAGATAAATAAATAAGCGAATAAATAATAATTACAAAAAAAAGCCATTGACGAACAACTTCTCTGTAATTAACAGTGTTGATGAGAACTACATCTGGCCAGATTCTTGTGTTCTGTCAAAAGGCTCCAGTCAGTTCTCTCCATCTGCCTAACCCAAGGTTTACAGTAGCAGGTACTGAGTTGCTCCAACCAGATATGACACACCACATAAAAACTGAAAGTCTACCAGTGGCATTCTACTGGGGAATCTCCCTATACCAGCAGGTGTCAACTGTAAATAGCTTTGTGGGTGGGTGGGTGGGGACTGTGTTCACCTCCTTTCTCTGACCAGGGATCTGTCTGGTATGAGCCTGTACAGGTCTCATACATGCTGTTATTCTCTGATTTCATACATGTGTGTCCTGTTCTTTCAGGGCAGCCCATGCTTAGGAGTACCTGTCTAACAGATTCCACAGGTCTGTGTTTTTTGTGTGTGGTTTTTTGTTTTGTTGTCATCTGGGATGGCTGTTTGTCTTTTTTGGAAAGTTGGGAGGTTCTGGAAGAGGTTGAGGTAAAGAAAGAATATAATGAAGATATATGAAAAATAAAAAGGTATCACATAAAAAATGAAAATTATAGTTACCATTTCTTCCTTTGAGTCACCTATGTTGGTTATC
This sequence comes from Grammomys surdaster, assembly GCF_004785775.1. Classification (NCBI taxonomy): domain Eukaryota; kingdom Metazoa; phylum Chordata; class Mammalia; order Rodentia; family Muridae; genus Grammomys; species Grammomys surdaster. The sequence continues at coordinate 4,329,667 of NW_021620801.1, read as the reverse complement.
TTTGGGGCATTGAAAGTTTGCTAATCTAGAGAAACGGTCCAATATTCAACTGGTTGATACATAGTTATTCAAGGAATGCTGTCATGCCCACATTTTTAGCCTCTAACACAGTGCCTTATATATAAAAGGCACTCAGTTAATTCACTGTCCATCTTAAGGGTGCACTGAGAACAGTTAGAACATTGGGAAGAGAATAAACAAACTTAGAAGTCTGTAATTACTGATATTCATATTGTTTTAGTTTGTAGTTCTGAGAAATAGTAGCTAATTTAGATCATTATTAGCATTCAGAAAATGCCTTAGCAACTAAGTTGTCAAAGGCCCAAGGGCTACTTTTAGTTTTCTACTTCCCACATTAACTTCTAATAATGCCATTGTTGAAAATGAAACATTAACTTTGAAATGTTACTTCTGGAATCCTAAGCCTTACGTATTTGCATAAAGCCCTTTGCTTTTCTTTATACTGAGGAGGGTCTCCCTCTATAAGATTGATTATAGGTTTTTCTTGTAGCTAGCTTTTATGTCACTATAAAATAGGTTTCTATATAGTAAATACTATATAGAAAGGAGCTAACACATTTCATGGGTAGCACTGTGATGGAGAAAGTCTTGAGTTTTTAGAGCAAAACAAGCCACTGTGTAGCAAAAGAGAAACTAACTGAACAAAATGTAGCATTGCATTCCTCTAGTGTCTCACAATATGATATTATGTAAAGGAAATCTTTTTGGAAATAGAAATCTTATTCTCATGTGTAATTATTTGATAATAAAGAACTTGATAGAACAAACTGCCTTCTTAAATTGTTGAATAACAAAAAGTATCAAACTTTTGTCTCAGGTGGATAAAAATCCCTTTTATGGTCTGCACTTATTAAAAGCAGATATTCAGATGTGTTATAGCAAAGTTGACCCTAAAATATTAATGGTTCCTAATTTCTTAAAAGCCAGTTATTCATTCTATTGCCTTGGTGTTTACTGGTAAAATTACTGTATTAGAGTTCTCCACAGTCACAGAACTTAGGAATTTATCAATCTCTCCCTCCCTCCCTCTCCCTCTTCACAGATATAGATAGATTGATTGATTGACTGATTGATTGACTGATTGAAGTAGAAACGTAAGGGTCCTTTGGAAAGTCAGTTGGATGGTGTTCTGCTAAAGCAAACGTGAAAGGACACGTGAGGGATTCTTCACTAACAAGCATGTATTGGTCTGCCTTACATTTCGCAGCTGAGCTGCATTTGTCAGGACTCCATAGAGAGATACTCGGCAAAAACCATCAGGTGGTGTGCCGTTACTTTTTTTGCCACTTCCTCGGACTTGGGCTGATTGGCAGAGTGATGTCAGCTGAGACAGACACATGTGCTGAGGCAAGACATGCTGAGGCAAGATGTGGAGGACACACGATGCTTGGAGAGACTATAAAAAGGACTTCACAGACAGTGGAGGAAGCTGAGCTTGGCTTTCTTATAGAGCTAGCTGTGCAATTCTTGTTGGTCTCCAATCTTTGCTGATCTTTGATTCCCTGAGAGAGGCACAACCAAGAACAACCTCCTAGTGTCCCTGCTGGTTCCTCCTGCTGCTGACTCATCCCGAGGCTGAGGCCTGGTTGTCTCTGCTAGTGCCACAGCTGCTGATTCTTGTTTGCTATCCCAACTCTATCGAACTGGACTACTGGTGTGTATCCATGAAGTGTCTGCGAGTGGATCGAGCTGCCTCTGCTGACCTGTGAACTGAACTGCCAATTTCCAGACAACAAAGACAGGAGCTGCTCCAAAGAACAATTTCTAAATAGGTCCACTTGCCAAGAATCAATTTTAAACAGGTCCACTTCCCCTGTATCCTTTCTTTTCCATTACCTCTGATGGGTAGTAGGGTACAAGAGAGGTTAAAGTGTTTAAGAACCTTCACTAAAAATAGGTTTTGAAAAAAATTAAACTTATTATAGATAGATAGATAGATAGATAGATAGATAGATAGATAGATAGATGGATGGATGGATGGATGGATGGATGGATGGATGGATGGATGGATGGACTGTCAGACAGGGGATTGGAATAACTTATAGGCTACAGTCTAGCCAATCCAACAATGACTATCTATGAATGGAAAGTCCAAGAATCTAGTAGTTCTAGTAGTTCCTCAGTCCCACAAGGCTGGAAGTCCTAGCTGGTCTTTTGTATATACTGGAATCCTAAAAAAGTAGGCTCTAATGCCAGTCAAAGGATGGATGTGCTAGCAAGGCAAGGGCAAACAGGCAAAGAGCAACAGCTTCCTTCCTTAGCAGAAGACATGGCCCATATTTAAAGGTGTCTTCCCACATCAAGATTTGGATTAAAGGCGTGTATTTCCACCTTAAAATCCAAATTAAAGGCCTGTGTCCTTCAGTCTTCTGATCCCAGGTCCTCTACCTCAAAGGTCTAGACTAGAAGTGTATTTACTTATTTCAAACCAAACAAAAAATCTTGCCCTCCATTTCTGGATTGTAGTTCATTACAGATATAGTCAAACTGGTGATTAAATTATAGTCATCGCAGTTACTATTGGTGTGGTACCTTGACCAAAACAAACTTGGGAAGGAAAGGTTTATTTCAGCTTAACTCTCAGGGCAGGATCTGAAGTAGAGGCCATGGAGGAGTGCGCTTGCTGTCTTTCTCTCCAGGGCTTGGAGAGCTTGCTTTCTTATACAACCCAAGATTACCTGCCCACAGTGGCAACACACACACTGGCCTGGGACCTCCAACACCAGTGATACAGACTAACCTATAGGCCAATCTTAGGTATTTTCTCAGTTTCAAGTCCCTCTTCTGAAGTAACTCAAACTTGTATCAGGTTGATAGAAAACCAGGATAGTTATTTGTTTTAAAGCTATAAAATTATAAAGCTTTTGCAGTTTTATAATTTTACAAAAAAACTGAGATAGTATAGATACTTTCCTATGTCCCCTACTTCACCAACATGGGGTACCCTGACACGATCAGCATCTTCTCCAGAGTGGTACAACTTATTCCAGTTGATGAAAACCTTCACCCAACCTTATTCCATGAGGGTCAGTTTGTCTTGGTACTATATCTTCTCTGAGTTTGGACAAATACACTGGCTCATGTCCATTGTTTCAGTACCACATGGAATAGCTGTGATCTCCCTACCCATTCTCTTCCCTCCTCAACCCCTGACAACTACTGGTCTTTTTAAAACATATGTGTAGAAATATTTTTCTTGCATAACTGCATGTGCAACACATATGTGCCTATTACCTGCAGAGGGCAGAGGATAGGGCTGGAGTCCCTGGAACTAGAATTCTGGGTGGTTGTGAACCATATGGGTGCAGGGAATTGAACCCAGATCCCCCACAAGAGCAACAAGTCCTCTTGGCTGCTGAGCCCTCTCCATGCCCTCACTGATCTTTTTCTCTCTTCAGTTTCACCTTTTCCAAAACATCACTGACATCTCGGCATGTAGATTCTTCACGTTAGCATCCCTTATGTAGGGATAGACATTAAAGATTGCTCCATTCTCTTTCCATGGCGTCCTAGCTTTTTTTCAGTGCTGAGTAATAGTTCTACTCTCTGGATGTACAAATCCATTCACCTATTTAAAGGTATCTTGATTGCCTCCAGGTTTTGGCAATTGTAAGGAAGTGGTCAAACAACTTTTCTGTGTAGACATATTCTCAGTTCCTTTTAGTAAATAAATCACAAGATGCGTGACTGTGTGATCTTAGGGTAAGGTTGTGCTTAGTTTCGTAAGACACTGCTGAGAAGTCTTCCCACTAGCAATGAGGGAGAGTTCTGCTGTCACTAGCCTTTGGTAGTGTTGGCAGTCCAAATTCTGACCATTGTAGCCGGTGTAGCACTGCCGTTGAAGTCCTGTATATCCCCTGGATTATGTATGACATAGATTGTCACTACATGGACTTATTTGGTGCATGCTTCTCTGGTGTTCTATCTGAACAGGACTTTGGCTCATTTTTAAATTAACTTGTCATTTTGTTGAACTTTAAGAGTTCTTTGTATATTTTAGTCCTTCCTCAGATTATCTTTTGTAAACATTTTTCCCTAGTCTGCCCTCTGTGTCCTGTCTACCTCTTTAAAAATTATATGTTTTACATCTTCTGTGTAACCCAAGCTGGCTTCCCACATATACCCTCCTGCCTCAGCTGCTGAGAGCCGTGTGATTACAACATCTGCACCACAGTTAGGCTTGTGGGGTCCTGTCTGATTTGTTTCTGTATCCCTGTCTGGCAGAAGCCCCACAGACAGTTCTTGTCCTGAAGCTCAGTCCATTTCTGAAGCCAACCAGTCCTCACTAACTCACTACTATACATGAGCCTCCTGTCACTTGTTTTCATTTTTGGTTAGAGTTACTGTTTATGAACAAAGTAACCTTCAAATGTGAGAAGGTTCTACAGCCACCAGCTAGTTGCTAAGCAACCACCTCCTGTCTCATCTTAGTCCTACTGGATGAGCTGCTTTTAAGTTTTCAGTGTCTCCCTTTCCCTGTTTCTGATGGGGTCTCACAAAGCATACAACGTTTTAAACAAATTCATTTCATAGTAAAAAAGCAAAAGGGAACAGAATTTATATATATTAATATATAATACATACCATATGTATGCATAAAAAGCACATTTCTGTAAATCTGAGGGTCATCAGAATGGATGTGAGGAGAAAGCTGGGATAGAGAAAACACTTCACTCAGACACCATATCACACCAGTAAGGCTCTTAACAACTAGTTTATTTTAAAATAGACAAACTATTATAGAAAATAGGAACATAGTGATTTGAATGTATAGTTTTAACCGGTACAAAAACAAAACCAATAGTGCAGTGTCTGCAGCTTTAAGAAATCTCAATGCAGGATCTCTGAAAATTCCTATGATTCTGTCACTAATTCTAACTTGAACTCACTAGCAAAAGACCTAGAAGTATGGTAAGCCCTTGACCTAAAACCTAAGAAATCTGTGTGATGATCATGCAAAACTTAATGAAGAAATGGGGGAAGCTGTCTATTGCTTTTGTTATCGAGATAACTATCAAACTAGTAAAACTGAAACTAAATTGAGGACAAAATAGAAATTTGTTTTCTAACAAGACCAGATTTCTTTCCAAAAAGTAAGGAGTTTAGAAAAAGTGATTTTCTTAAATGCTAGCTGATGCTACCTTAAATATCACCTATTTTAAATTATACCATCTCTAAATAAGTTAATCCCACAAGATAATTTAAATACACCTTTAGGTGGAGGGGTGAAGGGAGTGCCTCTTTTTTCAATGCAGCGATTTGAATCTGAAGCTTCTGCACAGCTGAATGGTGTGGCTCTGAAGAAGCCAGAGTTATTAGACCAGATTGGCTTAAAAAAAAATAGATACCTGCCAGTTCAGAAGACCCTGGAAGACGTGTACCATTCCAGAGAGAACACAAACATCCCCAGATGGAGAAGAACAGAGTAAACTGTTGAGATGTAATTAGATGCTTCCACGAGGAGAAAAACTGAAGGCTCCTATAGTTAACAGTCTGCTTGTAGAACACAAATTAATTTGTATCTTGATTCTTCAGGACCCAGAAACATTAGAAAGTGCACTTGGGTTGTACTGTACTAGGGTCCTCTGAAGCACAGTTGTGGCCAGACTTGACTTTCAAGTACTACATGGGTACTTATAAATTCAGTGATCTGAATGAATAAAAGAAAAAAAAAACCTGGAGTATTATCACTAGTCTTCAGTTTAAAGTATGGGTTGGATGAATAAAAGGATCAGTTCTTAGAGGGTCTGAGGTATGAAATCTGTGTCAGTAGTAAGAGAGTATCATATGTTCATACTTTTTTTGCTTGTATTTCAAAGGTAAAATATGTGAAACAAACACACGGCACATTAGATTCTAATATTAAAATAAGTCCAATGTGTAGAAATTAGTACTTTTCCCCAGTTTGTAACAATCTGTTTCAGTAGAAGATTCAAGATAATTTGGTTGAGTGTGGACTGTCAATCAACTTGCATTTGGAAGACAAGACACATTTTCTAAGGGTATTCACGTTAAATTAAAAAATACATATAAATTAATAAAACCAAGAGCAAACATCACACATGTGCCACGAGGAAAGGCAAAGTAGTCAGCCAGCCGTGAGGAAGTCATTAGGCCCCTTCCCAAGGCAGCCTCACTTCTGAGGGCAGCAGGCTCATGTTGGAAACGCACACCATCTGCTTTCGTATTTTAAATGGCATGATCTGCACAAGATTCTCAATCCTGTGTACTATCAATTCTACACCATTGATTACACTGAAGGGGCTTACGAATCACCCACACAAATATTCAGCTTGTACCTGCACAGTTTAGATCTAGAACATGAGCAGAACCTGGGAACTACAGTCACATCCATGAGACACGAGTTAGGTGCCCCCAGGGTCTACAGAGTCCAGGGTCCTGAGATCCTCACTTTTCCTCCTTGTTGGAGATATCCATGCTGTCATTCATCTTCTGCTTTTGCATTCGTGTTCGAGTAGAAGCTGGAAAAGCAACGGGGAATATCAGTAGTGCTGAGGATGCTGGGTAAGTGCGGCAGGGGTAACCTACCATGTCTGCCATGCTCAGTTTTTGTGGTTCTGCACATGGGGTCTGGTGGGGTAGGCTGGGGGGCACATAGAACTTTGAAAGATAATATATAAATGTATTAATTCATATTAAGTGGTTAGCATATTTAATTTTGGTTCAAACAACACACTTAAGGGAAGAGGGCTTTAAAAAGTAAGTCAGAAGTACAGTTCTGCTGTGTGCTTTCTACGGCAGCTGGCATGCATGTCCAGTGCCTGCCTGGACGTCCTCGTCATCCTCACTGGCACTGCCTCGCACAAGCTCCTAATACTTGTACTTTTTCTAAGCCCTTTCTTTGCCTACTTCTGGATCTTGCAGCAGCTATACTTACTACCACAGCCACATGCCTAGGGCAACCAGAACACATAGCAAATATGGCTTTCTTACGGCTATTTAATTTTTTTATAGTCTCGTAATAGTTTAGAGTGAAATTTAATTTGTCATAATATTCTAAAAATAACATTCATTTTATTGATTTATTGTGTATATAAGTCTCTGTCTGTTGCAGTGCTGAGAACTTAACTCAAGACCTTGTACATACTAGGCAGCAAACACTGCCACTCAGTGACAACCCCTCACCCACCATTCTAAATTGCTGTCACACTGATAGACCTGATCCTAATTTCCAAAAATCTGATTTCCAGTAATGAAAACCTCTGTTTGAAACTGTCTCAAAGCTTGGAGATTAAGAAGTTTATCAAGTCCCTAGTGGTTTGTGTGTGCTCTATGGGTGGCCTTAAAGTTGTCTGCATACCACCAGCACTGACTGGACTCAGTGGATATGGAAAAGGACAAGGAGATAAAGCTGGGAGTGCAGTTTAAGGGGAGGAGCCTGGGAGAAGTAGGAAGATGGGCAGTGAGGGGAGGACATCATCAAATTATATTGTACACATGTATGAAATTTCCAAAAATAGTATTGTAGAGTACAGATCACCATCAGTTGAAGAGTACTCAAAGTGCTCTGACCTGCACTTTGTAGAACACACTTAGTCTACCAATGTGTGAGGTAAACTGTATACTCTTGTTTCAACTACTTTTTAAATGCATAAATAAACAACTCTACCACTTGAAGGAATAATGTGTGGATTCCTTCAGAGTAAAAAGGCTTTCTTCAGTGAAATCAACTGTTTCTTCCCGGTTTGCAAAGTGAGAGAGTGAGAACTTACTCATTTCTGCCAGTTTCTGTTGGAATTTGGACTCCGCGGGAAGATGTTTACTGCAGATTGGGGGGGGAAAAACACATTTCAAAAGCATGCATGAAACTTCCTGGTAACTCTGTTGCTTTCAATGACAATTTATGATATTATTTTGGTTTAATTTCAAAAGCTTCTAAGTGATCTAAAGAAATATGTCACAAATATATGATCTTATACATTTTTGGTGGTTCTTATAAAGCACAATTTAATATTTTCCAAGAGTAAGAATTTTTAAATTTAATGTTAAAACTAACAAATTTATATCTATAGCTGTGCAAGTCCATGTTTAGACTTCTGACATCTAAGTTGTCATGAATCACAGATGGCAGATTTTCACGGTGCTTTCCACTGTACCACAAGGTCTCACTAGGTAGCTCTGGCTGTCTTTGACCTCTCAGAGATCGGCCTCCTCTACCTCCCAAGTGTGGGGAGTAAAGGTATGGGTCACCTTGGTCCACATCCACATCTACTCTCTTTAGTTGTTCTCACAAAGTGGAGAACTGCCAGCACAAGGCCTGAGGGGACTCGGGACAGTGCTGACACTGGCTCTGTGCCCTGCTCAGCGACCTGGAGCAAGCATCTCCATGGTGCCTACCTCCCGTCTGCTTCATCGGATCCCTCGATGTCAAAGCGCAGCTTTTTCAGTGGTTTGGGGGGGTTGCCGCCTTCAGCACTTCTTTTGAGCACTCTGTCACTATTACACACCATCTGGTTTATTTTCTGGAACTTCTCAGATGTCTATAAATTACAGAGTTCTTACTTTAAACCATTAAATAGCAACATTTTGAAGTTAGCAGCTGCAAATTTTATTTTGAGATATACTAAAGTTAGGCAGAAGTAACCTCTTCATTTTAATTCTCTCCCTTACTGGACTAAGTGACAGGTTTTAAAACAATCAGCATAACGATACCAGTTCTGCCTTCATTGAACACCCATTCCTCCTGAATTCTCCCTCTTTCCCAAGCAGCTCTGACTCTCTGTCACCCCGTGCTGCCAAGCACTGGCTAAGCAGATGGCCTTGCTGGGACTCAACACATGAAACCAAGGCTCTTCACAGAAGCAGTAAAGATGGATCAGATTTCTAGAACTGAAATTACAAAGAAAAACACCTTTTTTAAAAAAAGTTTTGATTTAGAGGGTTACACAGCAAGAGGGAAGGCCACAAGGAGCTGTGATTTACTTCCTGAGTGCTGTGTTGACATGTCAGATGTTGATATATTACAAATCATCACTGATAATGGCATTTGTTGAAATGCTGCTAATTTATAAAGGCTTTTAACTTGAATATTCAAAGACTCCACAATTTTAGTCCAGGCAATATTACTAGACATGTGACCTTGGTAAGACATGCCAGAAGAGGCAAAGCACCTGATCTCACCCAATAGATAAGCATGTGGTATCAGTCTGTCTCTTAGCTTCCATTTCAAGACTATCTCAGGCATGCATATTACATGTTACTTGAACAAACACATGAAGTCAGGCGTTCAGACAGAGGTTCAATATGGCCTGATTGGTGCATCAGATAGGACCAGCTCCATTTAGTGAAAATATATTTAGAATGCATATTCAACATGACAGAAGCTAAGTCCCATGGCCTTAGTAATATGTGGATGACTAGATATTTTCTCCATTGTTTTACAGGCTGTAGTAAGCAAAAAGTTTGATGACCTGTTACATATCTGCCTTGAGGTGTACCTGCATGATTCCACAGCTCCTTTGTGAAGCCCAACAGCTAGCTATAGCCCGTCTTGAATCAGATGTCACAGCACTGAGTATTTGTAGAATGAACTTTTTTTTTTTTTAAAGGAAGCTCACGCTGTTTTTTTTTTTTTAAAGATTTATTTATTTATTATATGTAAGTACACTGTAGCTGTCTTCAGACACCCATATGAGGGCATCGATCTCATTGTAGATGGTCGTGAGCCACCATGTGGTTGCTGGGATTTGAACTCATGACCTCTAGAAGAGCAGTCAGTGCTCTTAGCCGCTGAGCCATCTCACCAGCCCATAGAATGAACTTTTACATTTCATTTCACATACAAACTTCAACCAACAGCTAGGGCAGTGGTTTTCAACCTGTGGGTCAATACCCCTTTGGCAAACGTCTATCTCCAAAATTATTTATTACAATTCATAACAATATCAAAATTACAACAAAATGATATAGCAACAAAACTAATGGTATGGTTGGGTCACCACACCATGAGGAGCTGCAGTAAAGGGCCGCAGTAGTAGGAGGGTTCAGAACCACTAGTGTGTGTTTTCGTGTGTACACCTGGGTGTTCTTGCTTTCTCCTCTCTTCCTCTGTTTCCTTTTTCTTTCTCTCTGTTGTTTTCCCCTAAAACAAGATTTATGCTATGTAGCCCATGCTGTTCTACACATCGCCATGTTGCCACAAACTCCTTCTAATGTTTTTCTCTTTTTTGAAACTAGATGTTGTTCATACAATATATTTTGATCAGTTTCCCCTCCCCCAACTTCTGAGATTCCCTCCATTTTCTCCTCCTCTGGAAATTATACCCTTTCTGTCTCTTGTTAGAAAACAAACAGCCATCTAAAGGCTAAAATAAAATAAAACAAACCAAAATATAAGACAAGACAAACAGAAGAAAAAGAGTCAAAGACAAAGCACGAGGTGCACATACAGATGCAGGGACACAGGTCTGTACACAGAAGAATCCTCTAAACATAAAACCAAAGCTGTAATGTATAGCCAAAGGGGGAAAAAAGCCCTATGAGACAAAAAGGAACTTCCAAAGATGCCATTGAGTTTGTGTTGTGTAAATTATCTACTGCTGGGCTACACCCTTAAGTGTAGTTTGTATCCTCAGAGACTCCATTCGAGAGAACTGATTTTTCATTTTCAAGTAGTCACAAATTCTTGATCTTCCTGCCTCAGTCTCCCAAGATTACAGATATAAGCCACTGTGCTTGGCACATCATGAAGCTAATTATTTAAAAACAAAACTGTATTTATTACTGTCATATATGTGTGCATACAATGTGTGTGAGTGTAAGCATGTGTACTGTGGTGCACACATGCCAATGTCAGAGGACAAACTTCAGGAGTCAGTTTTTTCCTGCCACTGTTCATGTGGGGTCTCAGGACCAAACTAAGGCCACTGGGCTTCTGCAGCAAGCGCCTTTACTCTCTGCACCATCACACTACCTCAGTTCCTTATTGATCAGAGAAAGACTAGCACCGAGAGGAAGCAGAGGGAGTAGGCGGTGAGGGTGAGTGAGTCCATGACCGAGTGTTAGAGCGTGGGATGGGTGAAGGAGGCCAGTGCTAGAGCCATGCTGCTGAGGCTGTGCTGCTTCACTTCAGGACCTCCTTGTCAAACCACAAGTTACTGACTTTCAGAACTTCTGTAAACATTTATATGAGATTATATACATACATGTGGTATCAGAGAAAGATATGTGGCCTTTGTCTTCTGTTCTTGTTCCTAAAACCCTTGGAACTTCCCAAGCGATAAGGAAGATAGGGCCATCTTTTGTTCTAATAAGGAGACTCCAGATAGGCCCTTAGATAGTATCAGTATGGGGTCAGAAAGATAAGCCCTGGTTAGAAGCTGGGGATTTTCAACCATAGTTTATAACCTTCAGGGTGGGGAAAGTGGGTAGACATGTAGTCAATCAACTATTTGTACAAAATACAATCCTTTAGGATTAGGTTTAGAAGAGCTCTGGAGTTGCTGACTCCATAGGAACAGGTTAGAAACCCCAGTGGACCTCACCCTATGTGTCTCTTCATCCGGGTGCTCATCTGTATCTTTTGTAATAAACTGCTAATGGTCAGTAAACCATTTTCCAGACTTCTGTGAACATTCTAGCAAAAAGGGTCAAACTGGAAAGGAAAGATATTACAGGGATTCCCTGTTGGCCAATTTGGTTAGAAAATTGGTATATATAACCCAGGAACTTGCCACTTATGAGTGGTACTTGGGAGAAGTTAATGACCTGAGTCCTGGAACCTGTGGGATCCAAAGACTATTGGGTAATCAATCAAACTGAACTGAACTGGATGACACCAGCTATGCATACAGAGTTGGAGAATACATGGTTCACTTTAGGAGTACTGTGAGCATAGAAACACTTTATGTGTGTATATAAATGACTATTTACATGTATATTACATAATCTCAGAGAAATGTTTAGAAAAAACTTGGAAGTCTCCCAGTTATGAATATTACTCAAAGCTAAACCTGATTTGAAAATAAACCTGAGACAACCAAAAGGACCTATCTAGGTAATAGCGCCTTTAAGCTCGAATTATGAAAGTCTTCTGTTTCTTTTTTAGCTGCAGTATAAGTCACTGATGCCCATACAAGATGTTCACAGAACACTAAATAAAGGATGATGCAGGAGCACACAGCTCTCGTATCATGCTCTCCAGTATATTTTATATAACATCCCACGACACCATTGTTCATATAAAGAAATACTCACCCCAAATGATTCACCAATTGAGACCAAGATTCTGTCAAGTTAAGATAAGATTTGAGTTAGTTGTGAGAACAGACACAGACTGTGCAGATGTGCCTAGATGAACATGGGTACATCACTCTCAAACACCACAAATCAAAGGCTCCCTGTCCCCAGAACCACTGACACCTGATACCCATCAGCAGATTGTTGTACTAGTGCTAGTGTGATTAAGACATAACAAGTAAGAGGGTTTTCTGTCTGTCTGTCTGTCTGTCTGTCTGTTTGTTTTGGTGCTGAGAATCAACCAAAGCCTCAAATATGCTAGTCATGCATTCTACGACTGAGCTACACCCTCAGCTCTCTTAGATTTGCAACAAGAACTGTTTGCAGAGCATAATTCTGCCACAGCCCACATTTAGAGAGGAGTTTTAGAAAAATTTAAGATTATCTTTACTTAGTCCTTCATAAACCAACAAATGTAACTTCATCATAATTTAAGTTACATTTGATACAAACTTACATGTCAATAAATAAAATGTAAAAGACCAGGAAGATGGCCCGGCAGGTAAAGGCACTTGTGGCCGAGCCTGATGACATGGGTTCAGTCCCTGACACTCATGGCAGGAGAGACTAACTCCAGCAAGTTGTGCTCTAACCCCACAAGTTCACAGTAGCATGCATGGCACACATAGATACAATAAATATAAACCAAAACAACATAAAAACTGTCTGGTGAGGTGGCTCAGCAGATATAGGCAACTGCTGCACACCTGGCAACCTGGGTTCCATCACCGAAACCCACATAACATGTACTAAGGACAGACTCCAAAGCTGTCCTCTGACCTTCCCACATGTGTATGGCATGCAAGCCCCATTCACCCCAGTAAATATAATTTTATAATGTATGCTTATAAAGGAATCATCAGATTTTAATTAGGATTTATATTGGTATATAGTAAATGCTACTGTTATGTATCCTATAAACAGAGACACTTATTCCATTTGTCTTCGTTTCAACCACATTACGGGGATTGAAACCAGGCTTTGTATGTGTTAAGCTAGAGCTCTATCACGAAGCTATATCCCAAACCTTTTTTGACCTTTTAGTTTAAGACAGGGTCTCAACTGAGTTGCCCACCAGGCCTTGAGTTTGTGATTCTCTGGCTTTAGCCTCCTAAGCAGCTGAGATTACAGGTCTATGTCACCAGACTCAGTTATAATTTATACTTTTGATAATTAAGTTGAAAAAATATTTCTATATGTAGCTCAATAAAGAACTAGTAGCTATGAAGATTTTATTATCTTCCATTTCTTTGGTAAGTGACATCCTTCCATGTATATTTGATTAATCAGCATACCTAAAACATGCTGCATGAACAGAATGCTATGGTTCTCTAAAGCCTTCTCAGTGATATGCCAATTAGGATGTTCATGATGTGACTTCCCCATCCCACCCCCGGCTAAAATGAGCCCCAATTCATGCTGCGCATGTTGTCTCACCTCTGTACTTGGGAGACTGAAACAGTGTATTTGAAGCTACCCTGGGCTACATATTGAAAGATATAGTTTCAAAGAGAAAAAATGTAAGAATAGCAATTAGGGGGATAGGAACTGGGAAGAGGGGAGGGTAGCAATTGGGATGCAAAGGGAGTAAATTAATAAATTAGTGAAAAAAGAATAGCAATACAGAACTGATTTTGATTAAGATAAGCAAACAGCCATCATTATAATCCTAATATGGATTACTTATCACCATCAGAAATGTCCTGAATATACACTGCCATGTCACGTGGCAGCATGGGACTCTGTAAATTTACTTAAGAAGACATGGTGTGACATCTTAGCATGTTACACCGTGAGCTGAGGATACCTGTACACAGATAATCAGATACAAAGAGCATCATTCAAATAGAGAGGGATCTGGATACACACAGGAGCCTTCCACCGTATTTCTAGTTATATTTTACTTCATATTTTTCTACAAAGTTTGAAAATTTAATCACAAGTATGCATACTAATGTAATTAAATGTACTACACAGGTATTTTCTAAAAAGCTAATAAAGAGCTTCTTCTCATTTGCTTTTCTTGCCCACCAGGTACAAACTACATGTACTGAAAATTGCTGCTGAGACGGCATTAATTACATTAGTTAATTAAACTTCTACTTCATAAACACTCAGCCAGTTTCAAGTAGCCGATAACATATAATTAGTCCAGTGAAAGACTTCAAAGCCAGAGATATGATTTGTCATTGTACAGAATCTTTCATCTGAGAATTTAAAACAGCTTCAGGTTCATTTTGCTTGAGCCACAGTGTGATTCTGTAACAGTAATGTCCAATGAAATAGAAGAAATCCACCAGCAGAAATAAGAAAGGTGGATTTTCTTAACTGACAGTAATCTATGCTTAGTAAGATATCTTCATTTAAAAATATATTTACTTATTATTACTGTATAATCTGTGTGTGTGTGAGCAAGCTTCTCAAAGTCAGAGAACTTCTGGAAGCTGGCTCTCTATGTTTATCCGGGAATCAAACTTAAGTCATTACTTTTGTGTAGCAAGTACTTTTATAGGTGGTACATGTTGCCAGTCCTGATGTCTCCATTTTCATAACAAGCAAAATACTAAGATCCGTAGAGTTTACAGTAAATTTTGAATAAAGATTCTGGGTGTAATGGCACACACCTTTAATCCCAGCAATCAGGAGGTAGAGGCACGTGGATCTTAGAATATGTACCCTGCCTGGTCTACTTAGTAAGTTCTAGGCCAGCCAAGGGCTAAATAGTGAGACCCTGTTTAAAACAAACAAACAAACAAACATGTTCGCCTAAAATGCTCTACTTTGATGGCTTATAAAAATGTTAGTATTTTGAGGCACACGTGAATATTGGTTCTCAAGCTGTACACAGCAGCGAGCTTAGCAGCTGGGCAAGCACAAGTGATACACAAGCCCACCCAGGCACACACCTTTTCTTTGCCCCCAATTCTTTTCACACATTCACTTAATACACATAAAGAAATCAGACACCCAACAGCCTATCCTGTCTTGAACTTTAAGAAAGCTTTACATTTTCATGCTTAAATTGTCAAGTTCAGAGTATTACTGTTTCCAGCATTCCCTTAAAAAGGAAACACCAACCTTGATCTTGGAGTCATTTTTGTGGGTGTTGGCAGACCTTCTGACATTTTATAAGGACTCTTTAGGGGTGATATATAGATGTTACCTCCAGGAATCCGTAAGGGTGAACTAGAAAACTTGTAAGGGCTTCGAGGAATGTGAGGTATTGGTGACAAGGTAGGAGGCTAGACCCAAAACAAAAGGAAAAAAGATAATTGATGTCATGTTTTGGTGGGATCCATCACTTGTCATTAGATTTTTCCAATTAAAGAATGTTTTCAACATACCCTGGTGGAGGCATACTGTAAAATATTTGTTTTTAGTCTCTGCATGAAAACTGAGTTATAGAATACTATAATGGAATCAAACTCCTCTTCTCTGATCAAAACACGTTTAAAGGTCTGAGGAAAAAAAAACATGTTAAATAAATTTAAGAACTTCTCTTTAACTTTTCTTTTAAAATAATTGTACATAGTTTTATTAAAAACCACATCTTATACAGAAAACAATAATCTACAAAGGCTCCCTCAGACTGAAACTATAGATACTCTATTTTAAGTGAAATGTTACCAAGGTGATCCAGAGAAGGGGCAGCCACAGACAGAATGCTGACCATTCTACAAGGAGTTAGGCTGTGCTAACCAAAACCAAGCACCACCACCGATACTATAGAGATAACATTCACTGGCCTGGAGCAGCCTTCAACCCCTCATCTACTGGTTTAGAACATGTACACCACTCTTTTGCAAGAAAAGACATTTCGTAAGTAGATTTTGCAGACACTTTTTTATTTGTATAAGCAGGGTCTAGCTATGTAACTTCATACTTGTGATATCTTCTTCTCACTTACCATTCTGAATAGGAATTATAGGTCTGGGATACCAGGTCCAAGTTATGTAAATGTTAAGCATGTAAAGCTAAAGAAATTTTATGGAGTACTTCTGTTAAACAATCTATATAACTAATTTAGAAAATAACTCCAAATATATGAGTAAAACCAAACTGGTTTGTATCACTTTCCAAAAATACAATGACAGACTGAAACAATAAACCAGGATTCACTGCTGCATTCCACAACAGTATGAAATGTGTGTCAGACTAAATGTGTTTTATCATGATAGCATCACTGTAGGAGAGGAAACTAGAGACACAAAATGGATTTGCAGTGAAAATTTTATTATGTCTTTATAAGGATTCACTACAGTGAATTTTCCAGTGGAAGAATAAAAACTAATATGTCAAACTTTATTTCAAATATCCCAGTTATTATTATATACAAATATAGTGTTATTTATGAACATCAACTATGGATTTGGTTTTCATAGTTTATCATAGTTTTAAAATTACACTTCAGTTACAAATAATTAACCAACATTATAAAAGTAAATAAGAATATATGATCTCTACTTAACAACTGAAGTAAATTATGAATACTGACTTATTTTTCAGTCTTACCATGAGAGACTACCTACCTCCTGGACAGCATGAGGAAGATCCTTGTATGCAGTTACGATGATTTTGAATTTGAGGTCGATGTTCTTCACCTTGCAGATGCCGTACATAGAGCACATCATAATCTAACGAGTACGTGTGACAGAGGCAGAAAGGACTTAGTACGTTACCTTGCTTTTTAAAGTATTATTAAAAGAAGGAAGTTTAATTTCTTCTGAGCTTTCTCCTTATTCTGAGGTGTTTGAAAGTCTATGAAAGGTGTTTAATCAAAAAATGTGTCTTTACAGAACAAAATGCAAGCAGCTAACTCAATTACTCATGACTGACTACCAAGTCTGTAAAGTACCCTGACTTTGGCTCCAGTTCTTTAGTTTGTATTAAAAGTGTTGAAACTTGAACAAACTAACTGTATGATTTACCCTGTTTTAAGGTTGTGTGAAAAGTTTCAAGCTATCGAATGCTGTGATGTAATAATCTGGGGAGTAAGGGAGTGCTGCTGACAGAGACTTACATTGCTAACGGGGTTGGATCTGTGATCTGAATGGAGGGTAGATCTGCTGTATTGCTCTATTTTTATTAGAATGTACCCTTATGATAAATGGATTTTCTATATGGTATCTTTTAATAAAACAATGTTTAAAATGCAAAACTAAGATTTGAAAATGATTCTCTGGGGCCTTAAATATCAATTTTTTTAAACGTGTATGAACTGTTTTGACCTGATTCAAGTATTCATCATTTCTGTAACATTTTTGCCTCATCTGCTAAGACCAAAGACTTCTACTCCCCGTCCCCTGCTCAGTGCCTGATAACTACGCTTCACACTGACAGTGCCACTGAGGATGCACTATACCAATTCATAGTTTTCTTCTACTTTAAAATCTTAAGTTTCACTCATAACTCTGACTTGCAAAAAAAGATATGTATTTCTAGGAATCTGGACTTCTCTTTTATAGAAAGTGGTAGGAACGTAAAATAATAAATATCTATTTAAAAACATCGTGTACTGAAACTTATAACTTATATATGTAAGTCATAATAATTTTTTTGCTTAAAATATCATTCTTGATGGGAACATTACCAATCTCACTGAAATAAGAGGATTATATGAGAATATTATGAAAAATTATACACCGCTAAAATAACTAAGATGAAACATAGAAGTTCCTCAAGCTATGCAGAATGCCAACATTGACTTAAAAATTAAAAAACTAATTTTGAATTATTAAACAGTAAGTGTTCACAAACAAAAGCCCATACCCATGGGACCTCATTGGTGAATTCAGCAACATTTCAAAAAGAAAAAAAAAGACTCAATATCAATACCAATTCTTCAAAAATTCTTCTGAAATTAGAAGTTCCCAACTAACTGTATGAAGCCAATATTTTGCTGATACTAAAATCATACTGATCAACAAAACAATGAAATAAAAATAATTTCCTTTATTATTAAAGAGAATAGAACACACAGGAATATAGTAAATGAAATAAATATAAGACTTGTATTTTGAAAACTATAAAACATTATTGAAAGAAATAAAACCTGGGAGGGTGAAAGGGCACTGCATATGTATGAATTGAAGACTTCATGCTAAATGGCAACATTTTCCAAACTGATATATTATTACTCAATGCAACTTCTTTCAACATCTTCAGAGAAAATGACAAACCCATCCTAAAACTCATATGGAAATTTAAGTTTCAGGACAGTTAAATTGATCTTGCAAAAAGAACAAAGTACAATTGTGTCCCTTTATTCCAAAAAATTAGAATGCTATAGTAACTAAGACAGTGTATTCTCACCAAAATAGCTACATAGATTAACAGAATAGAAATGAGTCTCAGGAACAAATAAATATGTGTACATGTAAAAATCAATAGATTTTCAATAGCTAGTCAACAGAGAATAAGAAGGTTCAAGAGATGGTATGGGGATGGGTATAGCTCAGTGAAGTGTTTGCCAAAGTAAGAGGCCCTAGATTAACACCAAGGAGAAAGAGAAAGAGGAAACATGAGGGAGTAGGGGGGAGTAGTGCTAGAATAACTATTTACTCCAACACCAAAATGAAGTAGATGCCCTCCCCTGCACTCTTGCAAAACTAAGGCAAAGTGGAATGAAACTTAAACAGAAAACTAAGAGAACAAAGCTCTTGGGAAAAAGAGGTCTTGATACCTTCAAACTTGACAATATTTTTGTTTATACATCAAAATACCAGTAACCAAAACAACAACAAACCCACCAAAGATGACCTGAAGTTTCTCAGAGGATAAAACATTTTCAGAACATGTATCTCATAGAAAAAGATAAATGGCCGGGCGGTGGTGGCGCACGCCTTTAATCCCAGCACTTGGGAGGCAGAGGCAGGTGGATTTCTGAGTTCGAGGCCAGCCTGGTCTACAGAGTGAGTTCCAGGACAGCCAGGGCTACACAGAGAAACCCTGTCTCGAAAAACCAAAAAAAAAAAAAAAAAAAAAAAAAAAAAAAAAAAAAAAAAAAACCAAAAAAACAAAAAAAAAAAGAAAAAGATAAATGGATTGAATCTACAGAAATTTACAGAAAAAGAAAGTAGATTTGTGTTGTTGAGGGCTCTTAGAGACAAAAGAGTCTGTTGGTGTGATAAAATGGTTTAAAATAAAATAGATTGTGTTAGTAGCTTTACAACTCTACAAATACACTAAACCACTGAATTATACATTTAAAACATATGCTTTGGATGGTATATGAATTACATCAACAAACTGTTACACACTCCTCCAAATGTTGTTTGTTGCCACCCTTAAGAAGAGAAAGGAAGCTAGAATGGACTGTTCTGTTTATAAGCCCCACTGTCCTTCCCCTCCCTCCCTTCCTGTTTTGGAGTCTATGATTCCTTTTCAATCTTTCTTTGTTACTAGGATTAGAGCACCAGTCCTTTGTGTGTGATAGGCAAAGGCTTCTCCACTGAGCTCCACCACCAGATTTTTATTATTTGACTTTGAGACAGGGTCTCACTAAGTGGCCAGGGTGTCTTGAACTTATCATGTAGTGCTGGCAAGTCCTCAAATTAGTGAGTCCTTAGCCTCAGCCTCAAGAATAGTTGTGATTACAGGCATATATCATCACTCATGGTTAGATAGTTGGCTGGTCCCTGGCTCATATCATTTCCACAGTAAAATGAAATCTAGCTTATCACAATAGAGAAAGGGTCAATGCTAAATGGGTTATTTGATAATTTTTAAAAATATAAATAATGTTTGTGTCATTAGTTATTAAAATATATAACTCTAATTTGTAAGAGCTATTGCAAAAAATGTAAATGGTATCCAACAAGTAATGATATGTATATTATATAATGTATGTAAAATATATTACTATTAGCTATTCACTTGACTCTAATCCTTACATCAGTACACAGTTAACACTAAGCAGGAAGAAACAATGGTGAAGTGACTGACTTTCTTACCTGGTCCAAATGTCGGTCCCTCATGAGCTCATACTCGTTTTGCAATGTATGCTGAAACAGAGTCCAGATGATGTGCTCTAGCTCTGGGTGGTCAGACAGAAGGCGTGCACACAGTGTATTTAGTCGGAGATATGCTAGACGGTACACTGCAGACAGAAGGGGAATGGAGCATGTTTACTGTTCATTCTCAATTATGAGTGGATTTTTTTTGAATCATTAAATTCCTTTATAATATTGTAAGTAGTATTTAAACAATAGCCTAACCTCTAAGGCTATTTTCCTTAAATAAACGATTCCTAGTATTAGCAGTGTTATATACACAAAGCTTACGCTCAGTAATACTTGCTGAATTAGCTCTTATGTTATGAAACCAAGGCAGAAGGGAAAGGTCAGATGATCTTGTGAAATTAGGCAAACAAAGTAAGATTTGCTTTGGTCTTTTTGGTAATTACTCAGCATAGGTGTTGGAAATTTCCATTAACAATATTAGAGACAGTATTTTTTAAATAATGGAATTGCAAGTGATTATTCTTTTTTCCAATCCTAAAAGAAAAAATTCATACCATGCATTTCTCTGTAAATACCAATGAAACATAAACTTGAAAACTGTAAACTGTTCTGGTGTAAAATGACTGTGACAGAAAATTTGAGACTACCACTACAAATACAACTTCTGAGCTAAGGAATCTGCATTTTCTACAGTTACTTTACGTTTACTCATGGTTCAAGTTGTTCCTTTACAGATTTGCATAAACGGAACTCTTCAAAGCTAACAATTTATCCCCAAAGGCCATACTTGAGAAGGGATTGTTAAAGCATCTATGGCCCTACTGTAGATTTCTGAATGAAGCAATCTAGGTGGTATCCCTAATTTCCTCACCTACACAACCACAGAATGCTGTGAGACTTGATTAGTAGACTTCTTAAATGCCCTGAACATCCAAGAAATATGTCTGTACTTGGCAATATCACATTGTATTATCTAAACTCTAGAAACGCACTTGAAAAGCAAAGTAGATTAGTGAATTTCCAAACACTAATTTGAAGACAAAACAATGGAAGCAAGAACACTAAGGTCAGCCAGGCGGTGGTAGCGCACGCCTTTAATCCCAGCACTTGGGAGGCAGAGCCAGGTGGATTTCTGAGTTCGAGGCCAGCCTGGTCTACAGAGTGAGTTCCAGGACAGCCAGGACTACACAGAGAAACCCTGTCTTGAAAAACCGGGGGAAAAAAAAAAGAACATTAAGGTCAAAATATTTCTAGTGCTTACTATATGCTAGCCCCTGTTTAAAGCATTTTATATGCGCTGATTGCCCCCTAACCCCCATAAGCTAACATTATTGGAGGATATATTACCATTTTTTCATTTATAAGCAAAGAAACCAAGGCATAGAGATATCAAATGATATGCTCAGTGTCACATATCCTAAGTATTAGAGCTACAACTCAATGTAGTCCATGAGTCCATGCTCTTGAAAGGGATCTTCTACTGACCTTTTTTGTAAAACAGGGAAAGGGAGGTAGATTTCAATGGCTTCTGAGTATGGAAGGCTGAGGCTGCTTGTGTCTCTGTATTTGCAGCAGAATTTACACGTGTAGTGGAAGTTCTTTTCTTTGGAGATCTTAGAGGAGAAAGATACCTAGATATATACAAAGGATAAGTGTTCATTTCACACCCACACATATACTTACTCCCACACATGAATTATGTTCAATTATACTCATGTATTCAGACACATTTTACCTATTTGATCTAATATTCTATACCAAATACAAGCTGGACAAGCTAGCTTAACAGGAAAAATATGCTACCTTTCCAAACTCCCATGTCCCTGACTTTCCTTTACTTACATAACTGACAACTGTAAAATTATTTAACTTGTATAAAAATCCAATTATGTAATGGATAGTACTACTTGATCCTCAAACCTTCTATAGCTAAAGCAGAATGCTGGATTCCTTCACCTAGTCTTTCTCATCTCAAACAAATGTTACTATATCACATCTAGTGTGTTAAAGTAAAAAAACCTAGAAATGAAATTTAAAATTCCTCAATTTTTCCAGTTCCTGAAATGTGCTACAAATCAAGTTAATATAAAACCTGTTATACAGAATACCCACAACACAACCCACAGGATTCAAGAAGGTTAACAAGCCAAAGGACCCAAGTAAGGATAACTCAATCCCACTTGGGAGGGAGAAGAAAGCAGTCATGGGGGCAGGAGAGGGAGGGACCTTGGTAGAAGAGGGGACAGGGCAGGGAAAGGGGAAACATGATCAGGTAGTGGGGAGAACAGGACTAAAGCTCTGAAGGCCAACAGAAAGATGGAAACAGGTAACCTTTGGAGGTGGGAGGTGGGGGGCCTTCTAGAATATACCGGAGACCTGGGAGGTGAGAGACTCCCAGGACTCAAAGGGAGAAACCTTGGATGAAACAGCCAACGGTGGGAGAAGGAACTCGTAGAGTCC
This sequence comes from Grammomys surdaster, assembly GCF_004785775.1. Taxonomy (NCBI): domain Eukaryota; kingdom Metazoa; phylum Chordata; class Mammalia; order Rodentia; family Muridae; genus Grammomys; species Grammomys surdaster. Next base: position 4,306,967 of record NW_021620801.1, on the reverse strand, counting down.
ACCTCCAGTAGAAAGACAGGGCATCAAGTGGAGGGATGGGGTTGCCATCCCACAGTCAAAACTCTTACCCAGAATTGTTCCTGTCTGAAGGAACTGCAGGGACAAAAATGGAGAAGAGCACGAGAGAAAGGAGGTCCAGCAACAGGCCCAAATTGGGATCCAGTCCAAGGGGAGGCCCTGGGCCCTAACACTGTTAGTGATGCTGTAGTGTGCTTGCTGACAGGAGCTTATTGTGGCTGCCCTCTGAGAGGACCAACAAGCAGTTGAAAGAGTCAGATGCACCGGGCAGTGGTGGGGCACACCTTTAATCCCAGCACTTGGGAGACAGAGGCAGGTGGATTTCTGAGTTCGAGGCCAGCCTGGTCTACAGAGTAAGTTCCAAGACAGCCAGGGCTACAAAGAGAAACCCTGTCTTAAAATCAAAACAAAAAACAAAAAACAAAAAACCAAAAAAAAAAAAACAAAAACAAAAAAACCCAAAAAAACCCAAAAAGGAATGGATAGGGTTTCTCCTCAGCCTCCACATACAGCCAAGAAGCCTGCTTCATGATTTATGCCGGGCAGTGGTGGCGCATGCCTTTAATCCCAGCACTCAGGAGGCAGAGACAGGTGGATTTCTGAGTTCGAAGCCAGCCTGGTCTACAGAGTGAGTTCCAGGACAGCCAGGGATACACAGAGAAACCCTGCCTCAAACAAAACAAAACAAAACAAAAAAGAGTCGGATGCAGACATTAGCATCAACCAATGAATAAATGCCTGGGACTCCTGTAGTTGAATTAGGGAAAAGCTGGAAGAAGCTGAGGAGTAGGGAGGTCTCATGGGAAGACCAGCAGTCTCAACTGACCTGGACCCCCAAGATTTCTCAGATACTGAGCCACCAACAGGGCAGCATACACCAGCTGATGTGAGGCCCCCAACAAATATACAGCAGAGTTCTGCCAGGTCTGGCCTCAGTGGGAGAAGATGCACCTAACCCTCAAGAGACTTGAGGCTCCAGGGAGTGGGTAGGCCTGATGGGATGGGGTGGGGGATATCTTCTTGGAGACGAGGGTGGGAGGAGAAGGTATGGGATGGGGATTGGTGGCATGGGGGTGGGGGCAGATTGGGAGAGGGGATGAAGTCTTGACTGTAAAAAAGGATTAAAGAAGAAAAATAAATAAATTAAAAAAAAAACTCAATTTGTCCAGTTCCTCAAATGTGCTGAAAACCAAGTTAATATAAAACCTGCTATTTTTATCGCAAAATACATTCCAGCCCCTTCATTTCCACCTTTAATGTTTATGAAAGACCAAGATACCTGTATCCCTTATTTAAAATATTCAGTCTTTGAACTTTTCTTTCCATTTTCTTGACATTTCTTAGTCCTCAAGCCCACCTGTATTTCAAAGAGCAACTAGATAGTCTTAATACAAATGATACAAAATTGCATTTGTGTTTAAATGGTTTCTTACTACCTCTATAAAATCTTGGAATTTAGAGAATCTAGCCACAGTGTGCTGCTTCAACCTTACATTTACAGCTCTTACTATGACCCTGGGTTTCTTTCTAGTCCACAATATAGGCATTTTCCCAAAAGAGGAAAATTTTTGTCTGGTTAGTATTCAATTGCCTTTCAGGTCTCCAGTCAAAAGTCTCACCTCTATGTCATTCCATTTGCTTCACTGCCACACGAGTACACTAAACTAAACTCATACGAGTTTATTTGCTCATGCTTCCTTCCTCCAAGATGCAAAGCCCTATAAGGGAGAAGAACCAGGCCATCTAACCTTACCAGTGACTGGCACTGTTAACCTAACTTAACAAATACGTTTTCTGAATTATAGGAAAATATAAAGCTGACTTATGTGAAAATATTACCTAACAAACAAACTCATGCATGAATACACAGTCTCTGTGAGCTAGAAATACTTTGGGTGGAAGTTACCATGAAGATGATATAATAGGAAAATGGTTTATCACAGAATGCTGGATTTCTACACAGAATCAGGCAGAAACATGAAGCACGTGTCTACGAAAGGAAGTAGCTAGAGGGCTGAAAGAGCATGGAATTGTGATCAAATACTTGGGTTTATCTGTGTGCATCTTAAGCAAGTTCCCTTGTTTCCCTCATTGCTATTTTACAGATAACTGGTGCTGATACAGTATCTCCTACCCGACAGGGCTGGTATGAACATTTAGTGAAAACTGTGAATCTGAAGTATTAATGTACATGCCTTCACTAGATGTTAGCTGTCTTTTCTCTCAGCAGACCATTTCACACTAGTGATGTGCAATGGTCCAGACTACTCCACACCTATGCTCAGCCTCACAAGTAAGTTCTGGCTCTTGGGCTATTTCCTCTTGCTCTTCTAATTTTCATGTTAAAATCCTGTCTGATCATTAAGGCCTATCTAAAGCGGCATCATCTCTGTCATGAACAATTAATTTCCCATTACACCAATGCCATGTGATTCAGCAGCTTTGCACTTCTTTACTTGACCTTATTAGGTCATGTAGCTTATATTCCTAACTCTTAGAGCAAAAACAATATCTTAGACAAAACTCCAGTCCTACAATTTTTATATAGTGCTTTGAGTTTCCCTTATGGTCAAAGTGTCTTTGCGGTTTGAATGAAAGCACAATGCATTTTGACTTACATGTCTGCTGCAGTGTGGTTACTCTGGAGAGGGAGGCTCAGAGGACAAGCAGGCTCAAGGTGATCAGCTCCTTCTCCATCCTTGGACTGCTTAATGAGATCAAACAGAGGTGAATCCTGGATAAAAGAAAATGGCATTATAATAACAGCAGCAGGTATGGTTTTTGTGAGTACATGTAAAAACTATGCTTTGCTGTTGCAGGATTTGATCACACTGTGAACCTGTGATTGTGTTGTTTACTGAAAACACTTGTTTCTAGTTGTGGTGTGGCCCGGGCCTTCACACATACCTTTAGTCCCTCTGGCTGGAATACACACATGCCCTCGTACACACCTTTAATCCCAAACAATGAAAGTAAAGTTAGTTTGTAGAAGGAAGCAGCCATATTTCAAAGTGATGTCTAATTGAGTGACAAAGTACCAAATTAGAGAAAGATTGACAGAATACGATATGCCTAACTCTCAAGAGAAGAGAGAGGAAAAGAAAAGCCACATAAGAGCAGTACAGAGAGGAGGGGAGGAAGGGAGGGAGGAAAGGAGGGAGGGAGGGGGATTGAGATGGCAGAGAAAGAAGACAGACACAGGTGAAGACAGAATGAGCCAGAGAAGGAGCAGGACCCAGAAGATTAGAACAGACTGCCAAAAATAGTATGAGGCCACACAAGAGCAATGCAGTCAGAGATGCCCGACTGAAACAGTCAGCTTGGAGGACAGTTTCAGCCAGAACAGCCAATTTGAAGCAGCCATCTAGAGTTTAGAAAGAACAAGAAAAGTTGAGCTTATTCAGCAGTAAGTCTAAGGAGGCTGAAAACATTCTAGGCCTAGATTAAGATGTATAGAGGCTAGAAGCTTTCAGGACTAGGCCCAGGTTAGCAGACAAAAGCAGTAAGCCTCAGAGACAACAATTACTCAGAAGAATAAAAAGTACTTTTACACTATGTGACATGGTTAAGTACTATTAACTTTAGGCAGAATGAGATCCTTTACTCCATTTTGAAAATCTTACTTGCCAATTTTGATACAGTGTGCATGCAAACACACAAATAGAAAAAATCTTATGAACTTAAATATTCCTGCAACATGCATCTTGGCTTTTGATTTTTTTGAATAGTCACATACATATAATATGATGTATTGGTGATAAAACCAAAGTTTAAATACACAATTCATTTATGCTTCAAATATAACTTATACACATAGTGGACTATAATCTTATTAACATTTTAGTTGCATTTTTTTGTCTATGACATAGCACATGAGGTAGCAACATGTTTGAGTGTAGAAAGCTTTGGACTTGGGTTGGAAAACAGCCCAGATGTAGAGTGCCTTCCTATAGAGTGCCTTCCTATTAGAGTGCCTTCCTATGGAGTGTCTTCCTATAGAGTGCCTTCCTATAGAGAGTGCCTTCCTATAGAGTGCCTTCCTATAGAGAGTGCCTTCCTAGAGAGTGCCTTCCTATAGAGTGCCTTCCTATAGAGTGCCTTCCTATAGAGTGCTTTCCTATAGAGAGTGCCTTCCTATAGAGTGCCTTCCTATAGAGTGCTTTTCTATAGAGTGCTTTCTTAGCCTGACTAAAGCTTTATACTCTACTCCCAAAGAACAGTAACAGTTTTGGATTTTGAAGCATTTCAAATTTCAGAGCTTAGCCTAGTGATGTGAAATATTATTATAAAAGAAGGTAAAATTTAGGCAAAAGATGTACAAAATATTCAAAGAAAGTAGAGAGAAGAAGAGAAGTTTATGAGTGGAATGTACTAAAACTGAAAACAACTAATGCTTACAGATAGACCTCCAGTAAAGCGGATAAAAAAGAGAAAGCGGAGCTAATTACTGCTAGGAACTGAAAGTAGAACACAATATAAAAGATATGAAAGGTAACAGGGGACTTAAAATTTTATGTTAATAAATTAGAAACTTTAACTACATTTTAAAAACCCTGTAAATATTTATCAAAGCTCAATGAAAAATAATTTAAGTAATCTTGTCATTACTAAAAATTTGAACCAGAGCCAGACAATGGTGACACACACTTTTAATCCCAGTCAGAGGCAGGAAGATCTCTGAATTCAAGGCCACCCTGATCTACCCAGGGCTAGTTCTGGGATAGACAGGGCTACACAAAGAAGACTTATCTTGAAAAAAAAACCAAAGTAAAATAAAAACAAAACATTGAATCATAATTTAAAATTGCTCCATAAAGAAAAGCTCTTTTTGTTTTACCAGAAAAGTTTTATCAAAACTTCAAAGGAAAGACACCTTGCTTTTAGCTGACCTGTTTCTAAATTGAGAAAATAGGAACATTTTCATATCTCCTTTTATGAGTTAGTATATCACAAGAGATTACAATGATCCCTAGTGTTGTTAAGAGGAGACTGACAGAAACCAGAAGCCTGAAGTTGGAAAAATGGCTCAGTGGTTATAAGCAGGTGTTGTCTTAGAGAGTAGAGGTACCCAGTCAGATCCCAGCACTCCAATAAAGCAGCTCACAACCACCTGTAACTTCATCTCCAGGGGACCCAGCAGCCTTTTCTTGCCTCAGTGGGCATTTACCCATGCACATATTATCATGCACGCATGCACATATATACATGCATGCAGATACATACATGTATATGCATAAATAAAAATAAATCTTAAGAAATATAAATTATAATGAAAAAAAAGAACAAATTCTGAACACATACACAATCAAAAGCCATAATTAATTACATTAAATTTACTCTTATTCAGAGCACAAATGGGTATAGAAAGGACCATGATTACAAAAAAAACAGTAAATTAAGCTACTGAATAGTCCTTTTGATTAGCAAGTTACTTAAATCAAGTAACACATTCCCAAACGGTATGCTTTCTTATCCATCTTAATTTCATTCACCTCATTTCAAAAAACGTAAGGAACTAGGTTTTCTTGTTTTGTTTGAAAGTTTTATAAAATTTTTGTGTATGCATATTTTTTCTACAAGTACCCTATATCCCACATGTACATAACGCCTGTGAAAGCCAGAAGACATTATTGGATCCTCAGAAACTGGAGTTACTGATTGTTATTAGCTACAATACAGGTGCTGAGAACCAAAGTCAGGTTTTCTGCAAGAGCAGTAAATGCTCTTAATGGCTGAGCCACCTCTCCAATTCTGCTTGCTTTTGAGGCAGCGTCTCACTATACAACCTGGCCTGGCCTGAAACTTGCTTTATAGACCAAGTTGGCCTCCAACTCAGGTATCTTCCTGTCTCTGCCTGTTGAATGCTAGGATTATATTTGGGTAAGATTATTTAAATCACAGTATTGTGAATTCAGATGATGCAATGATAAGAATTTAGACACTAAGTGTCTAAGATACACAAAGTATCATATAAGTATTTGATGATACTATGGTTATAGTCTTTATAAATGCCATTTACTAATGTAAACATAAGCCAAGTTATCTAACCATCCACCAAGTGCATATGTCTATTTTGTCCTTCACTCAGCATCTTCACTTTATATCTACGCACAACATGAACTAATCATTCTCAATCATCAAACAACACAACCAAACACCCCTTTCCCCTGCCCTTCTGTGCTTGATCCTTCCTTGTCTTGGAGATTCCCAGAGCATTCAAAGGCTCAACCCACATTATTATTCACATTTGTTCAAACCTCCAGAATGAAGATTTCTCCAAACATCTTGTTAAGAGGGTTTAACTCCCACTCTGTCTTACCCATAACTGTTCCAATCTTACAGCATTGGTCATTACTTGTCACTATATTTGTTTCCTTGCTTATTAACTATCTCTATTAAAATTTAAGATTCAGAAAAGCATGGGTTTTGCCAGTTCACAACAGTTATTTCTCATGTTTAAAGCTGCTTTGCAAATAGTAGGGGCTGAATAAGCATTTACTGAATAAATTAATAGAGTGAGAAGATTAAAGTCCTCCAAATTCCTTGATATTAATTCTACTTTAAAGTAGATAGGATATGGTTAAAAATGGAAGTTTCTTAGTTATATACTTTTCTAAATCCCTTAAACATATGTTAAAACCAGGTGTGGTGGTACACTCCTTTAATCTCAACAGAGGGAGATGGATCTTTGTGAGTTCTAGGCCAGCTGAGAGTATAGCATGAGTTCCAGACTAGTTACACCTATACAGTGAAACACTGCTTAAAACAAAAACAAAATCTTTTTCCTTACAATCTTCCCCCCCACAATACTAATAATATGTATCATATCCACAAAATATGAGCATATCAACTGTTCCAGAGTGACTTTCAAAATGCTTTCTTTAGAGTAAAGCACCAAGAAATACAACGAAGTATTCTGCATAACCTAGAGTAAAAAGAAATTCTTTTCAACAGCAAACCATTAGGCTCTGAACTAAGAGCAAGCATGTGTGAAGCACGTAGGACAGTGGACAGCAAACAGACCTGCTTCCTACCTATCAGCTTTGTGTGGAGTCTAGTGGGAAGAGAGAGACGGTAATCTTGCAAGAACTAACCTTGTGATTACAAATTCAGAAAGTGCTATGAAATAACAACAAATATCTGCAAAATGAGTAAAGACTCATAGTATAGGGAATTAATACTTTAAGAGGAACTGGCAGTGTGAGAAGCAGACATTAAAAAGGGAACAAAGCATGAACGGTCTTGAAAGGAAGTCAGAATGTGATGAAAGCAAAGGATGCTTTGCCAAATTTTATAGAAAGGGAAGAGAAAGTTATAAGTGAATGAGGAAGCATAAGAAGGGCAGTTCAAAAGTCAGGAATAAATATGCTTGCACTGCTGAAATGAGGAGACACAAACTGTCTATCAATAATACTATGACTAAGATTTACAAGTAGGTTAAGACAAACATCTGGTGATGAAATGACCACAATTAGAGAAATTTCCTCAAATAATCCCTGCCTCTTAACTACAATCTCTAGGCCAGAAAATGAAAAATCACCAGATTTTTTTGCTTTGGGAATCTACTAAGTACCCTACACACACGCACACACACACGCAAGTTTCCTTCTAGTACAGCATTGTTGCTAAACAAAAATAGAGCAAGCTGGGTATGGTAGCACACATCTATAATCCAAGCACTCAGGAGGGTGAAGGACAAAAATCTGAACTATTCTGGGCTAAGAAGTTCCAGGTTATATGGTGAAGTAAGACCCAATCACAGTAAATAAATAAACTTAAAAACTTGAGCTATGGACTATAGGTGTGACTCAACGAAGAGCCCTTGCCTAGCACGTCAGACCACATGGACTCTAGTTAGCACATGGGGACATTTATCTCATTGGCCTTGGTGTCTGTTGCTTCACTTTCTAGATACATGGAGTTCACAGGATTTTATAACCCATGTAGTTTCTCTGAAATTAAGTTACTGTTAAAATCTATTTGCCTGTGGTTTGTAACACCTGGTCTCTAGTGTTTTATGTGCAGCACTAACAGATTTTGACATTTTAACAGGAATTCAGACAACTAAGCCTTTCTAAGGCCAGACCTTGAAAGTTAGATTATGCTTAGAATGACTGTAAGATTCTTCTTCACCACTTATTTTGGGGGATGGGCACAGAAGATTCAAGACAGGGTTTCTTTGTGTATCCCTGGCTGTCCTGGAACTTGCTCTGTAGACCAGGCTGGCCTTGAACTCAGAGATCCACCTGCCTCTGCCTCCTGAGTGCTAGGACTAAAGTTGTACACCACCACAGCTCAGCATCTTTCCCTCTTTTTAATTATAAACTTTGACTACTTCACTGAAATATTACAAATACTTTTAGTAACACAGATTAGAGTTTAAAGTTATACACAATTTCTTTCTATGATAATTGTGTTGAAGTTCCTTTTTAAGATTTCATTTTTCTGTTTATTAAGAATAGAATAGGGATGGCTCAGTGGTTAAGAGCACTGGCTGCTCTTCCAGAGGTGCTGAGTTCAATTCTCAGCACCCAAATGGTGGCTCATGACTGTCTATGGGATCCAATGGCCTCTTCTGAGGAGCAAAGGTACATGTAAACAAAACATAGCTTGAGAGATATCTCTACTTCCCCTTGACAAAAACCAAAAAAACCAAAACAATTATGTACCTACATATCATTAATTTGAAATGATGTTTCTTTTTTGGTAAAGCAAAGCATAGAATTAATATTAAATTTGGCCGTTGATCATAAATTCTTTTACATAGTCAAATAAAGCGAAGCAGGTCATCTTAACTCACACAATACTTTGACGACTATGATTGGTAACACAAAGAAATTAGTCTTATTTCGTTCATTACCAGAAATTACCTATGTGATTCTCTGATATTTAAAAGAATACTGGTTAATGTTTACTGAATATCTACTAAATGTGAGGCTTCATGCTATTTTAAATACATTCCTTCATCTAATACTTATATGTTTATAACATAGATACTATTACTCTATGCATTTTACAGATAAAAAATCAGAGGCATGAAAGTTAACATACATGCATATGACTAGTAAATGGGGTTTGAACCCAAGGCTACTGGCTTCTAAAACCTGTGCTCTTAGTGACTATACTAGAATACGAGCTATGCTCGTCTGTCTTCTCTGTTCTTTCTTTGCCTGTTATTGAGCTTTTAAACCATGTTTCCACCCTGTGGTCTGCACCTACCAGCAGTTCCACCTCTGAGAATCCCATCAATCATTCATCTGAAAATGCCAAGACAAATAACACATGAATGGTAGTTCCTACCACATAAGGTTATTAATACTCTAAACAAAAGCTTTGGTACTGTTACATTTGGATCTGGGTTATGTCCAAAATGTTCATGTTCAAAGCTTAGTCTCTAGCCTGTGGCACTACTGGGAGATGATAAAACATTTAGGAGGTGTGGCCTAGTGGGAGGAAGTGAGGTTACTAAAGGTGTGGTATTGAAAGGGCTACTGCAATCCTGGCCTCTTCTTCCCTTTGCTTCCTGGTCAGCATAATATAGAAGCTTCCTGTGTTATGTATTCATGGCTTCGATACTCTATCCAGCAACAAGACTCAAAATAATGGAGATGCAACCTTTGAAACCATGAGTCAAAGTAAACTTTACTCCTTTTTAAGTTGATTTTCTCTGGTACTTTGTCAGAGATAAAAAACTAACATAGGTACAGAATGTTGCACATAATAAACCATCAGTAAGTCTGCCCCAATGTTATAGTAAGGCACCAATTGCTTTATTTACATTGTTCCATTCCCATATAAAACTCTAAGAGAAGATACTATTTCTTTTACTGCTCTTTTACAAAAGATGAAAATTAGTTAAGAGTAAACTGCTACACATAGTAAGTGACAGAGCTTTTATCACCTCAAAGGAGAGGGAATCATGAAAGAGGTAAGACAGGTAAGACATGGTAAGACAGGAAGCTGGAGCACTAGGAGAGGCCAGGCCAGGCTCACTTGTAACAAACTTCTAGCTAAAAGGTCTCATGACAACTACATTGGCATACTGAGAACCAAGATTCTAACTTATGAACCTGTGGTGATGAAGCAAAGCTATGACAAATGAGATGATATGTATAAAGTGCTTAAAATGGCACCCAGTGTTGGTATCAGAACTGGCTGGGCAAATCGCCTCTGAACCCAGGGACATCAAGCATAGGTGACAGCATAGGTCAAGCATAGGTCACTCCCCCCCTTCTGTTGTCATGGCAATCACATACATTCCCAGAGTCCACTTCCCACCTCTACCTGTGAGCGGTTACATCACAACCTAAATAAAAGGCAGACCCTTCCTGACCTTTATCCCTCCACCCCTTTTTTTGTTTTGTTTTGTTTTTTTGGTTTTTTGAGATAGGGTTTCTCTGTATATCTCTGGCTGTCCTGGAACTCACTCTGTAGACCAGGTTGGCCTTGAACTCAGAAATCTGCCTGCCTTTGCCTCCCAAGTGCTGGGATTAAAGGCGTGTGCCACCACTGCCCAGCTTCATCCCTTTTTCTTTTCTCTCTTTTCCCCTTTGTCTCCATTACCTCCTTTTTGCCCCTGACCCCACAATAAACTGCTGCTACATGGAACTGCACTGGCCTTGGTGTGGTCTGTCTAGACACAAGCCGTGATTCCAACACAACACCCAGCACATAGCCCTTAAGAGAGAAATGATCACTTCCACAAAACTAAAACACAGATTGTATAATATGGTAACAAGAAACAATAAACTTACTTAAGGATATCTGAGGAGGTAATGAACAAGGCCTACATAAGACTTTGAAAGGATCTTCAAAGTAAAATCCCAGGATCTGATATAGGATGAATATTCAGCAATACTTTTAGAACATTAACAAGTAACATAGCTACATCGTAGAATAAGTTAAATACAGCAAGGAACAAATAAGAAAGCTGATGACAGAATTTTCTGTCTAGCTGACAAAGCCTACAACCTTCACAGCTGGCTTCCAGTGGTAACAAATAACTTCTAACCGTGATTCTTTACACGCTCGTATATTGTACAGATCACCTACCCTAAACTGTGCTAGGATTAGTCTATGTAACTATGGCATTATGGAAAAAGTGATAGTATGTGATATCTAAGGTTAGCTTATTAGAAACTGACAGCTTCCATCTTCATGTATCTTGCTTCTGGAATAGGGAGAACAAGCTGCCATATACCAAGCGGCTATGGAGAGCCCCACACAGCAAAGCAGTAAAGCCACTGGCCATTAGCTAATGCCAACAGCCATGGGAGCAAATCTCGAAGCCAATTCTCCAATTCCAGTAAAGCCATAAGCTAGCTGACTGTGAAGCTGGCTGGCAACTTCAAGATCTCTCACGAGAAAACAGGAGCCAAACCACATAGCTATGGTGCTTCCTGACCTTCAGAAATTCATATGATAATAAATGTTTGCTGTTTTAATTGCCAACAGATAACTAATAGCTCAGCTAATAACTAATATAGCTAAAATTTGATTCTTAAAAACACTATGAAGAAAGACACAAAACACTGGTATTTTTCTCTGTAGCACTGTTGCTATCCAGCACTCAGGGAGCAGCTTTCTCTAGATCAGACAAGCTGCATCATGACATTACTTATCTGCTTAAACTAACTGTCAGCATAATTGTTCCCTACACATTTGTTGCTTTGGTACCTAATCCTGTGAAGGAAACCAGATTCTCACTGTCAGTAAAGTTAGTGTGAATCTCATCAAATAAACAATACTGTCAGAAAAATGGAAGCTCTGGCCGGGCGGTGGTGGCGCACGCCTTTAATCCCAGCACTTGGGAGGCAGAGGCAGGAGGATTTCTGAGTTCGAGGCCAGCCTGGTCTACAGAGTGAGTTCCAGGACAGCCCGGGCTACACAGAGAAACCCTGTCTCGAAAAACCAAAAAAAAAAAAAAAAAAAAAAAATGGAAGCTCTAAGTGCATTCTAAATGACCTTCCATAATTAGCATGCATTTCTAAAGCAAGCACAAACTCCTCCTGAGATTAAAGGATGTCAAGACTATCCAGACAAAAGTCTTCCTATAAGAGACCTGATTGCCTAAGTAAAAGTGAAGCCTCCAGTGCTTGTAGAAAAACTAACAATGGGGAAGCTATGGCAGGAATTGCTATTGTTTGCTGGGTGTTATAAGGAATACTATTGAATCTACATTACAGGAAATGTTTTTGTACTATCCTAAGCCAGCTTCTAAGACTGTTTTGCCTCACAAAAGGAAACTAGGATAGAAAATAGAAAACTTCTGGCCTTGGCTTTTCTGCTAGTTCTTGTCCATTTATTTCTCCTGTCATTAATAGTGATGTTCCTCTAGACACTCTGCAAATACATATACTACTAGAGCTGATGTCATGGCTTTAACAATATCTGTATTTTTCCAAATATACATTTAGGACTAAAATCGTCTTTCAGATTCCGGGTCCACATTTCAAGTTTGATACTAAAGATTCCCATGTGAATATATCACAAGTGTCTCATCTATAACACGTCCAAACATGAACGAAAACAGTCATTCCCTTTACTACTAACCACCTCTAATTCTGACCCTACTGTTTGAGTAGCTATGTTATCAATCACCTGATCTCCGATCTCTCTACACTATGAGAATCGTCCTTAGTAATCCTTGGTTTCATTCAGAGTTCTAAACTCTTGATTCATTCCTTTAGCATATTTGTGTCTCTGTATTTAAAACTGGCTTCCTATGGATTGCATAAAGTAGGCTTTGCTTTTTATCTACTATGACAAGATTATTTTAGACTTATTCTATGTATATTAGTATTTTGCCTGCATGTATGTACGAGCACCATGTTTGGTATCAGATGTTCACAGAGGTCAGAAAAAGGCATACGATCCCCTCGAATTGGAGTTACGGATTACTGTAAGCTACTATGTGGGTGCCAAGAACTGAACCACCATGTGGGTCCTCTGAAGAGCTGTTCGTGCTCTTAACCACGTAGCCATTTTTCCAGTTCCTGTTCTGTTAAGATTTTAATTGGGCTGCTCTTAGACTATCTGCATTCAGCATAGTTACTGATAGTATCTTGTTTTATCCCACCTATTCTTCGGTTCCTCTGGACAAAGGCACACACACAAAAGAAACTTAATATAGACATAAAATTTTAACAAAACTGAATTCACCTAGAGGTGGACACACACACACACACACACACACACACACACACACACACACACACTTTTAACAATTATATCATCACCAGGTTCCATGTTATTCACTAGTAATTTTGAATTGTTTCATTTAAGTACACTCTATGTTCTATGATATATTTATTTAAGGCTCATCTAGTGACAAAAATTCTTGTCAGATTCATCTCCAGTGGTACCATGAGGTGTTCCCTGAAAAGTCCTTTTTTTAAAAAAACATTATTATTATTTACTTATGTGTATATATGCATATATCTGTGCCTGAGGTCAGAGGCATCCCGAGTTATAAGCAGTTTGAGCTGTCTGATATAAATGCTGGGAATTCAACTTGGGTCTTCTGTAAGAACAATACATGTTCTTAACTACTAAGCTATCTCTCTAGGGCCTGAGAAGCCCTTTCTAATAATACAAAGCAAGGAAACAAGACCTAACACTCTCCTTTAAATTGTGCATTTTCCATAGCTTTTTACCACTTCTGATCCCAGACTGTTTAATATTTTACTAAGTTCATAGTGAATCTGAATGACTTTTAACTCTCTTGAGACAACAAAGCATACTTTCCTACTTTCTAAAAGAATCTAAATGTGCACTCATAAAAAGAAAAGCACATGACTATATAACTATAAAACTATCTAAGTATAATTTTTTATGCAGTTCTACAGGTGAAAATATTTCACAGGCAACATTCTGGACATATCCACAATAGGTACTAAGCCGTATTAACATGCATTTTCATGTCATTTATTAACTCATTCTCTTCTCATATTGTTTAGAAAACATAGTAGTTAAAAAATCACTTTGAGAAATTCATGGTAAGACACAGTTTAAAAGATGCATTAGAGACAGGAGAATCTCTGAGTTTGAGACTAGCCAGTTCTATGTAAGAAGTTCTAAGATAGCCAGGGCTATGTAGAAAGACTTTGTATTAAAAGGGAGGAAGGGAGGGAGGGAGGAGAGGAGGGAGGGAAAAAAATAAAGTTTTTTTTCTAAGATCATACACAAAACACAGTGTTCCCCTTATCCCCTTATATGCATGGAGGCACATCTGCCTGTATTCAAACACATACATAATATACATGCATATACAAAGTAATTTTAAAAAATCATTCTCAGAGAAAAAAAAACATGCAATGGAAGATATCATGCTAAGCAATTCAGTGAATCAGAGAAAGGTAAAGTCACAGGTTCAGGCAGCTCAACATGGTCAGGGAATGATCATATCAGAACAAGAAGGACAGGGGGTTGTTTCTAAAAGGCAAACAGAATCAGAATGTTGATATAAAATTAGACTATCATGTTATCATGGAGAAAGGACATGGAGGACACTAATATAAAATACTGAGTGTTGGGCTAGAGCAACGGATCAGTGGTAAGGAGCACTGAATGGTCTTCCAGAGGACCTGGGTTCAGTTCTCAGCACCCACATGTCAACTCACAACTGTCTGGAACTCCAAAATCTGACACCCTCACACAGACATGCATGCAGGCAAAACACCAATGACCATAAAATAAAAATAAATTATGTAAAACAAAGTTAAAAAAAGAAGGAAAAAGATCCTGAGTGTTCATTCAAGCATAGTTGGGACAGAATATAGTTAATAAATGCTATAAATGATGCTGGTGTCAGGGAAATTGTGCACAGATCACAGTGGAGTATCTTGGGGCAATGGAGTATAGCCAAATCAGCAAAGAGCAAAAGAGAAAAACTTAATAATTAAGCAGGGAGAAGTCACGAGAGATCTGACTTGTAATGAAACTATTAACATTGAGTGATTTGTAGGGTGATGGTAAGGGGAAAGGGGGTCTCTACATAGCCCTGAGTGTCCTGGAATTCACTTCTTTGAAGTATTAATAGTTTGATGAACATTGTAAGGGCTTTTCTTCATTTATGAGATGTCATTTAAAACAGAACTCTGAAGTAGATATGCTGAATTTATCAAGTGGAAATGCTATTTAAAATTTTCTGCTGGGCAATGGTGGTGCAGCCTTTAATCCCAGCACGGAGGAAAATATCTGAGTTTGAGGCCAGCCTGGTCCACAGCGTAAACAAGGACAGCCAGAGCTACACAGAGAAACCTTGTCTCAGAAAACAAAACAAAACAAAACAAAACAAAACAAAACAAAACAAATTTCCAGCCAGAGGTGTGGTGCCACCTTTATTCCCAGCACTAAGGAGGCAGGGGTAGGTGAATCTCTGAGTTCAAGGGCAGCCTGGCCCACTACAGAAAAACCCTGTCTCAAAACAAAACAAAACAAACTTGTGCTAGAAATTTCAAATTGCTGTGAAAATATTTAGAAGAGAAACTGGATGAATTTATCAGAGAAAACTGAAAAATTGGAACAGCCTTTCAGTGATAGGCCAGCTAAAGTTAATTTCCTGAGATATGCATAAACCACAGTTTTATTTTACGTCTGTTCCAACTTTCCCTTGGCCACAAAGCTGTTTCTGAGCTTTCTTCATGAACAGTAAAAGTGGTTTTTACACGTCCACAAAATGTTTACTTGCTGACCCCACCCCCAATACAGAATCAGACTTTGTTTTCTTCAGTGTTGCTCCCAGCACCTGGAAAAGCAGCAGGCACACTACTGGCACTGAGTCAACTGATGTTGAATAAACAAAATCAGTGAACAGATGAGGAGAGCATAAGCAGGAAAAGTTATTTTTTGTTTTGTTATTTTATGGTGCTGGGGATGGGGCCTTGGACACTGAGCAATGCCCCTAGCCAGGCAGGAAAGACTTTTTAAGTACACGTCCTGTTTTCCTATGTATGCGATCAGGACAACAACCTGCAGCCTTTATTGGTCAGGTCAAAGGGCCCACTTCTGTTTAACTGAAACAACAAAAGGCCAGGCTCTGGCAGCATCTCTCCTTCCGCTCCTTTGTTTTTAGCCTGTCTGAGGCCTTGCTGGCAACTTCTGCTATTGATAGGAAACCCTCGTGTTTCCTAAGAATTGGAATCTGTTGATTAAGGTAATTGTAGTGTCAGACTAATAAAAGTGCTCCGGGGCCTTTGGCTATGACTTGGGATGACCAGTGACTCAGAGCCTCACCAACACTCCTAGACCTGGGAGTGCTCCTATCTGTAAAGAGCTAATCTCTTTCCCTGAGTCTAAGTGGATTAAAAGCCCAAATGCCTAAAGCCAAGTTATGTTTCTGGTCTTAATTATACCTGCAACAGAGTTCACAAAATTAGATCTTAAAAACATATCATCTATCTAAAAATGCAATATTCTCTCACTTTCATTTTTGGAGGTAAAAACTTTTAAAGATAAAAATTCTATATTTGGGTACTAAAAACTACTCTTAAGGATAAAGTGACATGCTTATTTAGACTCTCTCTGTTTTTTGTTTTATATTATAATTTGTTATAATTATAATCTTAAAAATAATTTAAAAGAAAAATGTTCCTTTTGAATATTATATAAAACATAGTATGGTCACCTATTCTTCCATTGCATGGTGAGACTAACAAAACTATCTGGTTAAAGCTGAATCTTTCCTTAAGGACTTCACACTTTATATAACACTTAGCCCTATTTTTATTTATTTTTTTGGTAAATTTTATTTTTATTTATATGTGACTGTGTCCACAGAGGTCAGAAGACAGTATCAGATCCTTGAAACTGAAGTTATAAGCAGAAGTGAGCCACCTGATGTAAGTGCTGGGAATTGAACTAGGGTGTGGTGGAAGAGTAGTAAGTACTATAATCACTCAGCCATGTCTCCAGCCTTTTAGTGAAGATTGGATCCAGGCTGACACACTGGCTAGGCAAGAGTTCCACCACTGTCCTACACTGAGCCACGTTTCTATTTTTTAAATTGTACTGCTCTTCCCCCAACTTTTGTGAAGTCTTTAAATTTTTTTATTATGATTTTCTGTGTATGGTGTTGTTTTGTTTGCCTGTGTGCCTGGTGCCCACAGAGGCCAGAAGAGGGCACTATATTCCTGGAACTAGAGTTACAGATGGTTGTAAACTGCCCTGTGGGTGCTAGGAATCAAACCTGGGTGGTCTGGAAAAGCAGTCAGTGCTCTTAAGGATGAGTTGTCTCCTCAGTGTAAGAGTATCTTTTATTTGTCTGGTGTAATTGTCATCTCTGAAGCTTACTTGCCTGTATTTGCTAACCTAGGCCTAGTCCTGGAAACGTCTAGCCTCCATACATTCTAATCTAGGCCTAAACTGTTTCCAGCTTCTTGAGACTTACTGCTGAATAAACTCATTCTCTCTAGTTCTGTCTGAGATCTGGCTAACTGGTTTAATAGCTGTTCTGGCTCAAACTCCTCTCTATGCTAACTGATTGAACCTGGCTTCCTCTTGGTTTCCGAATTGCTCTTTGTGGCCTCAAACTAACTCTAACAATCTGTTCTGATCTTCTGGCTCTTCTCCTTCTCAGGCTTGTTCTCTCTGCAACCTCTCTCTCTTCTCTTTTCTCTCTTCTCTCTGTCTCTCTGACTTTCTAACTCTCCCAGTACAACTGCCTCCTCTCTGCACTGCTCCCTCCATTAATGTATTTTTCCTCTCTCTTCTCGAGAGTCAGGCTTATCCTATTCTGTCAAATCTTTCTCTGATTTGTTACTTTGCCACTCAACTGGACAACACTTTCAAACATGGCTGCTTCCTTCTTTTTTTTTATTTTTATTTTTTATTTTATTTTTTTTATTTTTTGAGACAAGGTTTTTCTGTATAGCCCTGGCTGTCCTGGAGCTCATTCTGTAGACCTCTGGCTGGCCTCAAACTCAGAAATCCACCTGCCTTTGCCTCCCAAGTGCTGGGATTAAAGGTATACACCAACACTGCCTGGTTTGGCTGCTTCCTTCTACAAACTAACTTTACCTTCATTGTCTGGTATTAATGATGTGTACTAAGGGCATGTCTGTATTCCAGCCAGAGTAGCCATGTTGCTGGAATAAAATTCCTCTACACTCCACACTCCAGCTTTATTCTATGTATGAATGTTTTTGCCTGCATGTATATAGGTGAACCACATGCATGTTTAGTGCTCTCAGAGGTCAGAAGTTAGTATCATCCCTGGAAATGGAGTTTCTGATGACAGTGAGTTCTAACAAATCCAAATCAGGTCCTTTGGAAGAATGAGTGATTCTAAGCTTGAGCCTTCTCTCTGGGCCCCAGAAGTCACTTTTTAAGAGAGTACTTTATTGAAATTACTGACATAATCAGAGTTTGTTTTGCTATAAAGAATAGTAAATGTCTACCTTTTTCCCTCAGTAACCATTTAAATATATGCCCTTTCTTTTCTCTCTGTCTCTCTCTGTCTCTCTCTGTCTCTCTCTGTCTCTCTCTCTCTCTCTCTCTCTCTTTTTCTTTTTTGTGAGAGTCTCATGCAGCCCAAGCTGGCTTTAAACTCATTATGCAGCAAAGGATGACTCTGAGCTTCAATTCTCTGCTTCCACTTCTTAAGTGCTGGGATTACAGAGATGCAGAGAATGCCCAGTTCCTGTCTCCGCTGACCTGAAATGCTCAAATTACATTAAACTACTCCAGATTCCAGATCTTTAGGGTCCAATTCTTAGTTCAACTTACAATAAATTGCAAAGTAGACAAGATTCTACTTTTGACTTATTAAGAGTCTGATAATTCATAGTTTAGTAGGTTTAGATTAAGGTATTAGTATTCAACACAAATTAGGAGGGGAGAAAACTTTGTCTTAGAAATGAAACAGATAGATTATATAACTGCATACATTTTTAAGAGGTGAACTAAGTTAAAGGACATGTACTAAAAGCCTACTTGAATTTTTAGAGCGGCATTTTACTTAGAGATTCACTGCATGACAACTGTCTCCCACCTACCGGAGTGTCCTTTAGTCAGAGTGCAGCCTGCTTTGGATTTCCGACATCCCAGTATGTCTTTTAGCTTCACTCCTGAAGTATTTTGCTATTGTTGTTCTAAATGAGTTTTCTTTTATAATTTACAGCTCTTTTTTTTTCCTTTCTGTTATTTGGAGACATGATTTCTCTGTGTATTCTTTACTTGAGCTTTGATCTAAATTTCCAATTCTCTATCAGGAAAAAGAACAATTGGAGGCTATATGATATGCCAAGGAACTAGGATTGCAGTTCCAGCTCTAGCAATAAACAACCACGGCTGAAGAATTTGTTTCTCACAAATGGCTTCTTCTGTGATTGACTTAAGCAATTGAACTTAATGGGGGAGGGGGTGGGAATAACAGGCTAGCACTCTGTAATGCTTAAGCAGTCTGCTCTCAGCTTCTAGATGAAGTTCTATTATAACATTAGAGCGTTCTAACTAGTCCAATGTGTGAGGTGCTCAGTAACTCACATACTCAGTCCTCCTCATAAGGCGAGTCTCTGTCTACTCTAAGACTGGCTTCTGTAACCCGTGATCACAACTAACAGAGTTCATACATGGCGTCTCTTAGGGCCATTTCTTCTGGCATGCATGAAGCACAGGAACTTTTATCTGCTCACTAAACAGTAATGAAAAGAAGCTCACTGCTCTGTCATCTCACAACTTAACCTGTATCTGAAAGATTAGGATACTGTGGCTTACTGCATTTATATTAGATTTTTTGTTTTTGTTTTTTTGGTTTTTTGGTGTGTATGTGTTTTTAAATCAAAATTTATTTCACTTCATTTTGTTCTAAAAACCATCTATTAAGACAGAAGGGCCTAGTTAGGATAGATTTTGTCCAAAGTAAAAGTCCAAATTTAAGAACCAAAAATCCTTTTATTTCAAAATTTATTTCCATTATGCATGTACAGAATGTATTTTTTTCACTTGACAAACATATATAAGGAACTAACTGGGTTCAGTACTTATAAAGTGAGGGCCTATTTCAGTTTGGGCTTGCCATCCTCCACCCACTGTGCAATCCTCAGAAATCATAACTCTAAATTCAAGTTTCTTCATTTGCAATTTTTCTTTTTGAAATTTTAAAACAGAAAGCTAAGATAAAAGTGATTTTAGAGATCTAATTCAATATTGCCTTTTTACAACTTTCAAAACTATAACAGAAATTAAATTACTTGATAAAAGTTGGATTTTTAGTACCAAAGATTAAAAACCAGGTCACTAAGAATCTAGTTTAATCGGTCTTTCCACTATTTACTTCTTCCAAAGTAGTTAAAAGACATTTCTGAAAGCTGCAACCCATTCTGTCATCATTTACTAGAATTTCATTATCAAATAAACCCTTATGTTCCAAGGCATTCCCTGTACTACTCTTTTAAGAATTTAGGGTGGGACTAGATTATTTAGTATTCCTCAAAGAATAAATAATCTTCTGTATGTTTAGACGTGAAAGCTATTTGGATTGTACTAATGGGACTACACAAGGACTAATTATTGTGAACACTGGCTCTAGAGCTTTCAAGACACGCTTGGAGAAGCTCCTCCGCTTTCTGAGACAAGACGATCGCCTGTGTAGTTCCTTGAACTGAGTATGTAGCCCCTAGGCTGCTTTCAAACATTCCATCTTCCTACCTTAGCCAGTGGCATGCTGAAATTAGAGACACAAACCACCAGACTGTCCCCCTCCCCCCCAGAGACCTCAAAGCCTCAAGGTCTGTGGGGGGTGTGTGTGTGGGGGGGGTAGGGAGGCTGGTGGTGCAGAGAGGTCATCACCCTCTTAAAGGCCAGGGCCCTTCCTTACTGCTATCTCTTGGTTCAGCTCCTCCCCCCCATCTCTGCTTCAGACTTCCTGTGGTTCTACCAAGGTCTCTCTAAATTAACTGGCTGGGATTAGGAGTGCTGGAATGAGTCTGCCTTTCCCTGTAAGAATGTAGCTCCTGCTGATTTACTGGGTATAATAAGAACTTCTACTTGGCCCATTTATTCTTTCTCTTACACAATTTTTTTCCTCTTGCTACCTCTTCCTCTTTGTGGTACACATTTCTTGTCCAGACTAGTTTCAAAATTACAAATTCTTAAACATTAAGGTTAAAAAGTGACTTCCTGATACCAAAGAGTGAGAAAGCAAATGTGGCCCCTTAAACATTCAAAGAATTCAAGGAATCTGAAGCAAATAAGAAGCAGGAAGGGAACTTTGTAGAGCCTAATTCCTTTCTTTAACTGCCAGGGAGCCAGACTCCCCACAGGAATAAAGGGACAGTACAGGAAAGGAAGTGCCTAGTTCTCTACTAGAAGCTCTTCTCACTGCACTTTCATACTCCCCCAGCTTAGAAAAGGATATATAGTCTCCTTTTATTGCCTACAGCACAATTCTTTATTCACACATAAAGAATTTATACTAGTAAACGGATAGTCTAGTTTCTTTTTAGATTTTTCTATAGAGAAAAAATTTCAAATTTCAGAGATTATATGCAGGTATTTTTGGAGAACAGCTAGCAAGGCTCGCAGATCCTCTTTCAGATCTGTTTCTTATATGTTTTGAGTCATGGTGTTTCAGAGTCTCAGAAAGGTATGATGAAACCAGGACCCAAGGAAGGAGATTTCAGGGTCAATGGAGTCAGACTCTTGGCACTAAAATGTTAAGCTTTACTCTAGCACTGAACCATGCCGTTAATCTACCAACTGATATGTTTAGCCAGAATCACTGTTTGACATTTGGTGCTTTTCCTAAAACAAAGCTAACAAGAAATGTCCTTTTGTAACTAAGTATTTTTGTCAACAAGAAAGCACATACATGGATATTTGAGAGACAAAAAGGACTTTCCTAGATACTCTTCTGCTTCTGTTTATTACATAGAGGCAACACATATACATTTTTAAAATAAAATGTATCAGATTCCTGTCATCACATAGCTTCCTTTGTGTCTCAGACTACCATATGGTTTTTATTTTACCACTGTATAAATAATTTATTATTTAAGATTTTATTTTTCACTAACATTTATTGCATTTAAACTGAATAATTTTTAGAATGAATTTGTTTAGAATGGTGTTGCTTACGCTTCTCATTTTTCATTTAATCATTTGCTGGGATGCTGGAGACTTAGCTAGCACAGGGCCTCCTGCATGCTGAGGGTGGAGCTCCAACATGGAGTGACATTCCAGCCCTCAGATCTTAAAGTAGTAACTCTTCTTTAAAGTTTTTTTTTTTTTTTCCTGTATGAGTATTTTGCCTTCTTGTATGTTTGTGCACTAGGCGCATGCAGCGCCTGTAGAGACAGAAATGGGTATTGGATATCGTGGGACTGGAGTTACAGACAGTAGTGAGCTGCCTTGTGGGGTGCCGACCATCTGAAAGAGCAGGAAGTACTCCTAACTGCTGAGCCATCTTTCCAGCATGCCCATCTAGGTACAAGGATTAAAGGCATGTACTACCACGCCCAGCAAATTATTAACCCTTTACACAGACTTTCCTTTATAACTCTTTTGTACTAAGGTATAATCTACATATCACAACATCCTAAAAATCAACTGACAGTATATTTTACTTATGTATTTTAAAGATCTATTTATTTATTTTTATATGTATAACTGCTGGCCTGCATGTATGCATGTATATCATATTCACATCTGATGTGGCCAGAAGAGGCTGGAATTGGAGTTATGAGTGTTTGCAAACCACCCAATGTGGGTGCTGAGAATTAATCCTGGGTCCACTGCAGGAATAGAGATGCTCTTAACCACTGAATCACCTCTCCAGGCCCAGTATTTTTATTTTGAATATTGTAATTCCCTTTAAATTCTTCTTGGAAACAAGAGAATAAGTGAATAGGTTGGCAGAAAGTAACTGAAAGACAGCAAGACTAGTAATTAGGAGATAAAGTGCCTGAGTATATTTTACAATGTGGCAGTGAAAATGAAGAGGCAAAACAAAATTGATCAGTAGCAAACCAGAAATACGCATTACTGAAAACAATGGGTGGGCTAGAGAAATGGCTCACTGGGTAAGCCTAAGGTATGGTAGGCTGGGCTATAGGTTTGCAATGGTTTGCATTAAACCAATGCAAAGAAATTCAGACCCTCAATCTTATGGCCTGTAATACTGTATTATTTAATCACAGATGAATTCCTAATCAAAACAACAAAAAGATTACAATTCACCATCAAAGGCTGATGAGCATTAGAGTAATTCAAATTTAAAAGGTGTAGACCACATGAGCACACCTTAATACTTAAAGCAGAGGTTCTATAGAGAACGTGCCCTTAAATGTCTTCACAGATCCCAAATGAAGAGTTTTAGCCCCAAATTTAGAGATGAAAGTAAGATCTGAAATATGTCCCAGCACACAGCCAACATGTGAGGAAGCTGAGGGCGCAGTGGAGGAGATGAGACTAAAACTCATGAACCTAAGCGGAGGCAAGCAGTAGAACTCTGATTCTCGGCTCTAAGATATGTCAATCAACTTAGAAGGGGGAAAGCCCCTCTCACAAAGTACATTTTCTCATTATGCTTAAGTTGTGGGCAAAAATGATCATACTGCACTAAAAAGCAAACATTTTAGGGTACTGTTCTCACTATTGAGCTATAATCCTCCAGGGAAAAAATAAACATACTTAATGTAGTCTTTGATGTATTAAAAATTGAAATAGCTCTAGAAAACTAGTTTGAAAGAAAAATGTTAGAACCTTATTTATCAAAACCTAAGAGATCTAGGATTAAAGCTACTCACAATCATGCCAATTAAGTTAAATGTTGAAGAGCAATTAAAAAAAAAAAACAACCAGATACTAAGATTAGCAGGACTGCTTGCCTCAGTCAAAGCCTTTATATAAACTCTTAAGGTTCTGTCTTCAGTGATTAAACAGTTCTTTAAAAACTCATCGCTAAGAATTTCAATTTCTAAACATGCATCCATCTGCATTTTATGTCTTTAAAGAAGGTACGATTCCAACTACAAAAGCAGTAGGAAAGAACCTGCCTTATGCTGATGTACTTCTTTCTTTCTCTTAGTTGTTACTAACTAAAGCAAAACAAACCACTTAGAAGTTGTCAGAATCCCCAGAAAGCATTTTGGCATAAAAAGAGTTAACGCTCAACTCAGCTGGACAGCCAGTGACCATTTGCAAGCCTCCTAGGTACATTCCCAGCAGACACATTATCAGATTAAAGGAACTGCAAACAACTGGGTTGAAGCCTTCCTTTGTCCAAACCCAGCCTCTTCTTCCTGTGATGTCATATTACAAATCTGGGAAGCCTTACTTGCTCACTTCAGAGACAGCCCATCTCACAATACAGCTGGCAACCTCGGAAAGGCCTCCATTCAGCAAGAGCTAACATGCTTAGGAATTTATCTGAGATCCTCTAAAAGACTGCCTATCGCCATCTGGAATCAATGTAGAAATACGAAGTCTGAGAATAAAAAGAAGGAAGAAGTACGGACGAAGAGGACGAAGGACGGCAAGTGTTTAAAGACTGAAGCAAGACTGGCAACTTATGGCTAACATTCTGAACGTAAAGACATTTTAATTTTGGAATATTCACCTTGACGGCCGAAGTACAAGTTTATATGAGGACTGGTCGTGTTCAACTTGGAACAGTTTTTCCTTAAGCTTGCAGCTTTATGGGTTGGCTTCCTTGACTGCATTTTCTGTCAGTTAACTATACTCCGGACTCATGGATTTTCTAGACCAGAAAACCAGACTATTTTCCTGAAGAATCTACTAGAAACTTTTAAGCAACACATTTCATGTTTCCTTTGAAGAGTTCAGAGAAGAAAGCATTTGTAAGAACAGGAAAAGAAACAAATAATTTGCAAATAAATTGGCTGTTGCTGTGACCACATCTGAATACCAAAGGCGATCACTGCAGACAAAAGGACTCCTGTAAGCTGTACTGCCCGACAATGGTAAGCTCCAATGGCTCCCACTGCCCTTATGACGACTCCTTTAAGTACACTTTGTATGGGTGCATGTTCAGCATGGTGTTTGTGCTTGGGCTGATATCCAACTGTGTTGCGATATATATTTTCATCTGTGCCCTCAAAGTGAGAAATGAAACTACAACATACATGATTAACCTGGCAATGTCAGATTTACTTTTCGTCTTTACTTTGCCATTTCGGATTTTTTACTTTGCAACACGGAATTGGCCATTTGGAGATCTGCTCTGTAAGATTTCAGTAATGCTGTTTTACACCAATATGTATGGAAGCATTCTGTTCTTAACCTG
The DNA here is from genome assembly GCF_004785775.1 of Grammomys surdaster. Classification (NCBI taxonomy): domain Eukaryota; kingdom Metazoa; phylum Chordata; class Mammalia; order Rodentia; family Muridae; genus Grammomys; species Grammomys surdaster. Next base: position 4,281,703 of record NW_021620801.1, on the reverse strand, counting down.
TATCAGTGTAGATCGATTTCTGGCAATTGTCTACCCATTTAAGTCAAAGACTTTAAGAACTAAACGAAATGCAAAGATTGTTTGCACTGCGGTGTGGTTCACCGTGATGGGAGGAAGCGCGCCTGCAGTTTTCTTTCAGTCGACCCACTCTCAGGGTAACAATACCTCAGAAGCCTGCTTTGAGAACTTTCCAGCAGCCACGTGGAAAACTTATCTCTCCAGGATTGTGATTTTCATTGAAATAGTGGGGTTTTTTATCCCCCTTATTTTGAACGTAACTTGTTCTAGTGTGGTGCTAAGAACTTTAAATAAACCTGTTACATTAAGTAGAAGCAAAATGAACAAAACTAAGGTTTTAAAAATGATTTTTGTCCACTTGGTCATCTTCTGTTTCTGTTTTGTGCCCTACAACATCAATCTCATTCTGTACTCGCTCATGAGGACGCAGACCTTTGTTAACTGCTCTGTGGTAGCTGCAGTGAGGACGATGTACCCGATCACTCTCTGCATTGCTGTCTCCAACTGTTGCTTTGACCCCATTGTTTACTACTTCACTTCAGACACAATTCAGAATTCAATAAAAATGAAAAACTGGTCTGTTAGAAGAAGTGACTCCAGGTTCTCTGAAGTTCAGGGCACCGAGAATTTTATCCAACACAATCTACAGACCTTAAAAAGTAAAATATTTGATAATGAATCTGCAATATAAGCTGCCTGACTATGCCACTGGGACTGCTCCGTGTTCAACTGTGAAAACTGTTCTTGGGAACTCTCTCTCCAGCTCCAACAGAAAATTAACATGAGGATGGTTATGTGTTTTTAAAGGAACTTTGTGTCTGTTGTGTTAAACATTAAAGTTTATTCTATTCTTGTATGCACTCCATTTTACTTTTTTGAACCACTTTAACATGTTCTTTTCCTCAAAAAAAAAAAAAAAAAACCCTCCAAAGTTAAGGTCTAAAAGCAACTATGATTTAAATAATGTGCTATCTGTACTTTTAAAATTTTGTATTTCACAAAATGATTTATTCAAAAATCTGTTAAAAGGTTTTATACTGAACCCAGATGTTGTTTAAGTGACAGTTTACTAAATATATTTCACTTCTATTTTATTTCAGATTAAAAGTACTTATCATGGCTTAAACTGTAAACAAGGAAGAAAACCAATTTTAAATAGTAAAACATTTTTAGAGCATTTCCTCCAAAAGAATACTGCAGTTTTCTGCATGACATTGTATCTTTGTAGACAATTCCTTTAAAAAAAAAAAAAGGTGTCTAACTATACAGTATATTTTGAAATTACTATTTTGATTTATATTCTGGCTGCAACACCCAATTTCAAAATGATATATAGTATACAAATTTAAAGTAAGGAAACTAATAAAATGCTATCTTGCTAGGTAAATTATTTTAAAAATGTTGCCAGATGTTTATTTTGAAAGTACAACAAAAACTTGTATGTTCAATAATGTTGGTCTAGAAATTACCAGGACAGTGAAGTGCATGAGTTTTTAAAATGTGATACGTAGCCAAGGTATTTTTTTACTTCTTTTCCTCTCTCACTTTAGGTCAACTACTAAGTGACTGAAAATGTTATTTCAAGTGGAAAAAAACTGTTAAAATGTTAAATGTATTAAGTAAGGACATAGTTCCTTACATAGAGAGCAATGAACCTAGAAGAACAAATAACTAAGCACAATTACATTTTCATTGTACAAAACAGACAAAGGCATGCCTCTGAGACAGAGAAAAGTACTAGCTACACAAAAACTTTCATTTTCCAACATACTCTCTCCTAATTCAAGGCATTTTCCAAAGTTTTAATTTTAAAGAAAATAATATATAGTTGAATTCTGAGTTAGCCTGTATGGTAGAACAGGTTAATCTTGAATCCAGTATGAACATATATTTTATAATACATAAATTTACTTTTTTCTGAGTTTGGGCTGCAATGATTTTTGACAAATCATAATCATTTCTTAATCATAATCATTTACTATTTTAGATAAGTTTCTTTGTAATACATAGCACACAAATGGTTTTTTAGTTTTAGGTAAAACTAAAGGAAAATAAATCTTTAACAAAAAACAAACTAATGAAGAAAATAAGCATATCCTAAGAGAAGTATGTATATCACACACACACACACACACACACACATATATATATGTCAAACACATATATACAAATACGCACACACACTGTGAAGTTTACTTCAGTTGTTCTATAGGTTCCTGTAGAATGATATTACCCCAAAGAATGAAATGCGTTTAGCAACCTTGGATATACACTGTTGAGTTGGAAAGCAGCTAGCAGTCTATTGATCAAGAGGAAAGGATCATGGAGATCTGCATTTTTCTGAACTTTCCATGCTCAGGGGTCATGAGAAAACCCTAAGGGAGATCTCAAGGCATGAGTCTTAACCTTAAAATACTAGAAAGACAGTCATCATATAACTGACTACTAGACTCAATGAAGGAGTTCTTATTGCCCTTGTCTGAACAACATACATGAGTCAAAAGTTTTGTAAAATTCTTTTATTTTTGGTAAACTTTGATGCCCTGGAACTTGGCTCTGTAGATTAGGCTGTCTTTGAACTCAAGAGATCTACCTGCCTTTGCCTCCTGAGTGCAGGGATTAAAGGCATGTGCCACCACTGGGCAACTTTTATATGATTCTTAACAAAATGTCACAACAGATTAAAAAGTTGTAATTTTCTCATCTGGAACAAATACTAAGGGCAGGTGATACAGCCCTGGAGTATAGAGCTTAACTGTATGTAAAAGACCCTGGGTTTAATACTCAACATGACTGACAAAGAAATTTAAAATATTAAGTAAACCTTACCTATCTGGACAAAAAAGTATCACAACAGAATTTGTGTTATTTTCCTTTGTGAGTGATGAAATGTGAGGTAAATTATATATTTTAGGGTTTTTATTTCCCCTTCACTCACAAACATATGAAAGCACTGAGACTCTAACTTTTTATTACTTTAAAATGATAGTATCAATCCTCCCATTCCTGCCCCTCCCCAAACAGTTTTCAACATCTTCATAGAGGAACAGATGATAGAAGCCATCTTCTTACACTACCTTACTTCAAAGAACAGGAAGATCAGAGTATTGTCATGGAAGAAAGCTTTATGGCACCCTAAAAACTGGCTCCAAATTTAATATGTATGTTGTTCATTGTCTTTCCACAGAAAAATAAAGAAAATCAAGATACTATCAAGGTTCTGAGCAAGGCTTAATATTTACATTCAAAATAGTAACAATAAATTTGAAGTATAAATCCTAATTATAAGTATTGATCATTAAAGAAATTGGCCACTCAACCAGGAAACATAGAACAGAAAATGAAGCAGAGTTCATACTTTCAATGTAGAAAAACTAAGTTGTGGATGAAACAGCTACAGAAAATGGCTTTGGTTATATGCTGTAGAACCACAATGAACTTTTATCTTTTGACATTCATTAAATTATTAATGCGTAGAAGAATCTTTGCTACTTTCTCAGCAACCAAACTTTTTTAACGACTACAGGCCTTCCAACTCCAGATGGAAGGAAGATAAGACCCACTATTTTTCACTATAAATGAGTTTTTCGATGGAAACCATGTTATAAAAAGTGCTTACATAAGGACAATATTTCAAAGTAATAATAAAATAATCTGTTTTTTAAAAGTTCTTTTAAAGTACCTTGAGAACTGAATTACCCATTGGTAACATGACTTCTGAAATGTTCAAAATTCAAAAGGAATAATCAAAGAACTTATGGGTATAGAACACATTTAAATTGATAATTACTTGATGATTGACAATATGGATCAACCAACAATATTTTCTAGAGACAATTTATATATTTTCATATAAGTATAAACCTAAATTTCTATTTTATCTTACCATTTTTACTCATCTACTATTTTTCAAAGATGGATTTTTAGTATTGTGTTCGTTCTCTCTCTCTCTCTCTCTCTCTCTCTCTCTCTCTCTCTCTCTCTCTCTCTCTCTCTCTCTCTCTGTGTGTGTGTCTGTGCGTGTGTATATATATTTTAGATCCCCTAAAGCTGCAGTTACACAAGTGATTCTATCTTTGTTTTTTTTCTAATTTATTTATTTTTATTGGACATTTTATTTACATTTCAGATGTTATCCCCTTACCCCATTTCCCCCCCTCCCCGGAACCCCCTATCGCATCCCCCCTTCTCCTGCTTCTATGAGGATGTGCCCCCACCTACCCCCCCACTCCCACCTCCCTACCCCACACACGGCGTCCAGCCTTCATGGGACCAAGGATCTCCTCCCCCACCTATACCTGACAGGACCATCCTCCCTTGCATATACAGCTGGAACCATGGGTCCCTCCCTAAGTGCTTCCAGGCTGGTGGTTTAGACCCTGGGGGCTCTGTTTGGTGTTACAGGTGATTCTAAGCACCCAGCATGGATACTGTGAACTGATCTTGGGTTCTCTGGAAAAGCAGTGTGTTCTCTTAACCTCTGAGCCTTCTTTCTAGGCCCTAACACTTTTTCTTTTTTTTTTTTTTTTTTTTTTGGTTTTTTTTTGGTTTTTTCGAGACAGGGTTTCTCTGTGGAGCCCTGGCTGTCCTGGAACTCACTCTGTAGACCAGGCTAGCCTCGAACTCTCGAACTCAGAGATCCACCTGCCTCTGCCTCCCAAGTGCTGGGATTAAAGGCGTGCGCCACCACCGCCCGGCACACTTTTTCAAATAAAAGAAAGATTATCACAAGTCAACAAATCAATTATTAAAAAAAAAAAAAATAGGAAGTTAACTCCAGAAAAACTCTTCCCCTTACCTTTGCTTAAGTAGTACCTGAGTATTAATTCATGTGGTTCTAATAAATACCTTATGTATTCATTCTCTCTCTCTCTCTCTCTCTCTACACACACACACACACACACACACACACACACACACACACACACACAGAGTTTAGGGGTTGTAGGTTGGATTAGTGAGGTTATAAAACTTCTCATGTAAGCCTGAGGATCCCCGAGGTGGGTCCCTGAAACCCACATAAAGGTAGAGGGCAAAACCATTCTGCAAAATAATCCTCTGACCACTCCTGTGTGGTATGTGTACCCCTCACCTTTATTATGTCGTTCTTGCCCAGATCATCTATTTCCTAGAATAGCTGTATCCTTTTTTTCTCCCTCCTTTTTTTTTCTATACCACAACAGTTTCATTTTCTTATGATCTACAATATTCTCTTCTTAGGGTCCCTTTCTCATTTTTCTAAAGTATACTCTCTAGTAACTTCATGTCAAAAAAGATACACAAAAAATATACCTTTCAAGTCAGTCTATGTCTAAAATTTGTTTGTCCTTATGCCTGATAAAGAATACAAGACTGTCAAATATTCAATGTTCTTGATGACAATTACAATGATGATTGCATTTCACTCTCCATAAATCATTTTTAACATTCTCCGTAACTTAACTCTGATCTGACCAGATGTATGCTCTTCATCATGCTTAGCATACTAAGTGGGCCTCTTCTGACTCTATGAAGCCTCTATGTTATCAACAGCTGTAGAAAAGTTTCCTCCGTTAATATTATTATACTCTTTCCTTGATTCTGACCCCTTCCCACTCTGATTTTTCTTGGAGAGAAGAATAGACAGAAAATAAACCAAGTACTCCTTGATATAAAGATAAGAAGCAATGTAACCTAATTCAATAGAACAGACGTTTCTTGTATTTTCTCCACAGGAAAAATGACCTGTGTACTCCTAGCACACTCAGATCTGTTACAGAAGTCTCAGTGTGGCTGTTCCTGCTCAGATTCTCTGTTTGACATCAATAGGAAACTGCATGCCTGGGTGTTTATATCTATACAAAATTTGAAGGTTGGCGGGTCAGGCATGTATAGATGGTCCCTGACTTACAATATGCTCACTTGCTTTTTAATAATAGCATAAAAGTAGTATACATTACATGGAAAATGTACTTCAAACTGAATGTTTATCTTTTCCCAGTCAGTAATATGTTCCATGATATCTCTTCAATACAAGGCAGCAACAGAGTCACAAGCTTCTTGGCAGCTACTTCAGGATAGGCCAAACAAGTTACTCTGTAGGTTAATGGCATCAAAGGCATTTCTGACTTATGATATTCACAGCTTGCAACGGGTTTATGAGGACAATTCCCACAGTTAGACTAGAACTATTTCTATGGTATAGATTATGCACTGCACAATAATTAATCCAGCCCAAACTCTGCATACTTCTGATTTACCAGCAGAGGGGCAGATACACTTGCAAGCTCCTGACAGACTGGCAGGGCTCCCTGAGACAAGGGTCCAAGGACTTCATGTTTTCAGACCACCACCACCACCACCACCACCACCACCACCACCACCACCACCACCACCATTTACAAACATGTTAGAGTCACAAATTCTTGAACTCCAACCTGGAAACTTTGGGGTTGTACCCAACAATCTGTAACCTGGGTTTGTATAAGACTCACAGATCACTGTGATAAATACTAGCTGGTACTCTAGAAAATTCTTCCAGCCATGACAACTCCTGTATTTGCTTAGAAGCTGAAGCTCCCATCTCCCTGAAAGGACTTTGCTGTATGTGTTCTTTGTATCATGATCTGTTCTATTCTGTTATAGCCATTAAAACAAACTAATCCCTCTACTTCCTTTGTTCTTTTCCACTTGATAGTCTAAGCTCTGCTGAGTTTGTCCTACCTGTGTGGGTTCTTGTGTTAGAGTATGTTTCTGTTGTTTTATAATGTCAAGAGGATAGAGAAAGTAAAGATTTGTGGTCAGAAATTTGTTAGTTTGAACTAGAAAAATTATTTTAAGAAATACGTATATTGAAGGTGTCTACAGAGCATCACACAGTAAGTAGTCCCCTGTTGCTCTAGAGAACGCTTGCTATCTTTGGCAGCCTCTGCTAGGCAAGTCCTGTCCCAGTTAGTATTGATAGGGTACCAGAAACCCTGCTCTAGGCTGACCATGTCCTGCTTCCCTGGGCTCCTGCCACCTTGTGTAGCATCTTCCTCCTCTCCTGTACCCTTGTCTGGGAAACGTGCTTCCTAGCACCAGACCTTCCTTGATGTGGATGTTTGTTTTCCTTTCACTTGTCTTTTCTTTCCTACAGGAGTGGGACGGACATCAGTTGGATCCACATGACAGGGAGCTAACACTGACCTTCATGGCAGCCCCCCTTTTATTTTGTTGTGAGGCAAGATCTCACTGAATTATCTATTCTGGCCTTAAAACTTGGGGTCGTCATGCCTTAGACTCCAGCATTTGAGGCATAAACTTCTGTGTCCAGTCTAGAGGGCATTTTGGTGAACCACCCCTGTAAAACTGAGCTCTGGAGAGGGGTGGGTCAAGCACCCAGTTTTGAGTTATTAACATCCAGCCTCTTCCATGTGTGACACAGTATCTGCCTAATAAATTGTGTAGAAAGAAAAACAAAAGAAATAAGTATATAAGAGAAGGTTAGCTGGACAGGAACAACAAGAGAGAGGAGAGGGAAGGATCCTGGAGAAGATGGGAAAGAGAGGAAAGGCACTGTACAGTATAAAGTACACATGAGGAGTCATACTAATAAACCCCTTTACTACAGCTAAAAACAACAAAAGCTTCTTTCACAAATCTTTTCATTATCAACAACATAATCTGCAAAAATATTTTTAAAAAGGGCTACTTCTCCAACTAATTTTACCAATCAGTATTAGCACGTATTTAAGAACATAAATACAGAGGTCTCAACTTGTAATATTTATAGTATTTGGAAATTTAGAAACTTTTTTGTAATATCAGCATAAAATATTTACTCTCCACAAAACTGTAAACTGCTCAGGAGAAAGACATAATACCTGATGAACAGAATAAGCAGTTGATTTAAATAAAAATGGCTGCTTAGGTAACACTAAAATTATACCACTTAGCTGACATTACTCATGAAATTTGTGCTGGTAGCTAAAATGACTGGTTTCAAAATTGGGCTTCGAAATCTTTAGGCTTTCTTCAGAGTAAAGAGAATAGAACACATAACTCAGTAAAATTTTAGCTACTGAAGAGAAAACAAAAAACAAAAAAAGTATTGGTTTAAAAAAAGAAGGAGAAGAAGGAGAAGGCAGGGCTGGTGAGATGGCTCAGTGGTTAAGAGCACTGACTGCTCTTCCAGAGGTCATGAGTTCAAATCCCAGCAACCACATGGTGGCTCACAACCATCTGCATTGAGATCTGATGCCCTCTTGTGGGGTGTCTGAAGACAGCTACAGTGTACTTATAATAAATAAATAAAATAAATAAAGTTTAAAAAAAAATTCCTTTAAAAAAAAAAAAGAAGAAGGAGAAGGCAGAGGAGGAAGGAGGAGGAGGAGGAGGAGGAAGAAAAGGAAGAAGAGGAGGTTGCAAAGGCCAGAGAGGACATGTTTGCATGTCAAAGCAATCTTCAGCAGTCTCCACAAACACTGAATCAATCACCTTCCATTTGAATTTAACTGTGGAAAAGTTTGCTTTCAAATGAATCTGTTAAATGTATGAAGTCAGATGAACCTGGTAGTAGTGCTTCATACAAACTCAATGCTACAAATGTTCAATCTGGAAATATAATGTAAAAGCTATTTTCAGGAACAAATGAATCCAGTGATTCTTACACTTAATCCTCTCTCTGCTGTTCTCATTTTAATGTTTACAGAAAAAAATGAAAACAATGAATTAAAAACTAGCATTTCTTAATATGAAAAGGAAAAAAAAACAGGAAAATTATCTCAAGATACACTAGGAGCATAATGATAAAAATGACAAAGATAAATAGATAAATAGATAAAAATAGATAAAAAACAATTATCTATTAGATGTTTTTGAAAGAAATCATAAAAGAGCATAATAAAAATCTTAAAGAGAAACTCTGTTATATATAATCCTCTTGTTTCTTTCTCTTTCTGAAAGAAAGGAACCTGGGCTATTAGGCATGTTATACTGCCTTCTACCTTCCACTACATATCCAGCCCTTGAGTTCTACATAGCAGAGACTGGTCTTGAACTCAATATCCTTCTGTCTTTGCCTTCCAAATACTTAGGCTATAGATATACACGACTATCCCTAGCTTATCTGTAGTACACAAACAAATAACAAAAAAGTCACCTAAAATTTAGCAATAATAAGAGTAAGAAATAAAATTTCTATTATACATTTCACTACCATTGTTTTTTTAAAGAAAAAATTTTTTTAAAATTAGGTTTATTTGTTTTATTGTGTTGGGGAGTAGGGAGAACATGCATATACCAGCATATACTTATAGAAGTCAGAAGTACTGGGGATGGACTCAAGCTGTCAGACTTTGGAGGTAAGTGCCTTTACCCAGTAACCTATATGTCTGACCCACGTGTTTTAAATCTATCACTTATAGGAACACAGGAAAAGACCAAAATCAAAACCAAACTAACAACTTTTGGTATTTGGTGATTTTGAGCAAAATCATAAAATATTAAAAGCCATTAAGTAAATTTAAAGAGCACACATGAGAGGGCTATAAACACACATGCTGAAGTGACCATACAGTGCTGGCACAGAGGGAAAACTAGGGCATAAATGCTTAGCAAAGAGAAAAGCTGTACTGTTTTACAAAGTGCAGTCAGTAGCTTCAGATGAAAAGATCATCCAGGCAGTGGTGGCGCACGCCTTTAATCCCAGCACTTGGGAGGCAGAGGCAGGCGGATTTCTGAGTTCGAGGCCAGCCTGGTCTACAGACTGAGTTGCAGGACAGCCAGGACTATACAGAGAAACCTGGTCTCAAAAAACCAACCCCCCCCCCAAAAAAAAGAACATTTTATTGACGTTCACTCAGAGTTGTCTTACTCTGCTGGAGAAATCTAGAAAAATCCAGATGCTACCCAGTTAAGATGAATGTTCATAAGACATTTCTCTCTTTCTTGCACATCTAGAATTCTATCCTTACTATAGTTAGAAAATCACAAGCTGAAACTGGAGAGTTCAGGACTGTATTCTCTCACATCAATGATCTGTGTTCATCTTCTAAATTAGAGCTGGTGTACTTCCATTCCACAGGTAAAGAACAGAAGATACTTCTTAGCCATTCTACAGTTGCTGTCTCTTGTCCTTTTTGTACTTGAACAGTAAACTAGCACTGTCATGGGGTAATTACTAACATGAGTCATAAGCAAAGCAATATAATACATTCCAACTGCCATTTAGCAGCCAAGAGTGACCACATGTAACAAAGTTGGAACTCAAAGACTTTTTTCCCCCTGAATATTTACGACTTGGAGAAAGTCACAGGGTAGAGGAGGCAAAGAGAAAGGAAAAGTAAGTGAGGATGAATAACCCAGACTACTGAGTCCTCAGTTCTCTGGTCATAAGAAATCATTGTATAGGTGAGGAGAGAACAAAGCAAGGGAAATCACAGTGTGATGTTTCTCAAGATCCTCTGCATAAATGATTATTATCCCTCATAACAGCTCTTGGAGCTTAGTATGTCTACACTTATAAGGCAGAAAATTCAATATAGTGAGTCATAAGTTACTTAGAAATACACAAAGGCAAGCTATCTGACAATGTCTGAATCTCAGGTTTCTTTAGGTATAAACTGTTGACAGCAGTGTTTACTCTTCAAGGCTTCCATGAGGAGTAAATAAGATCCCGCAACCCATAGCTCAGGTGCCTGTGCTGGCAACAGCACAGCAAGGGACTAAGAGGCAAACCTACTGCGACCACCCAAATTACAACAACCATCTAACTAGTCACATGGACAATTGTGGCAGCACAGAAGTTGGGGACAGACCGCAGCAGAGCCTCACATGTGTTTCCTGATTACTTTGTGCCTTAGTTTCTTCACCTACAAAAATGGGCGATTCTATTTTAATACATCTGTAAGAAGTAAGTAAGTGCCTGGACACATTCCCTCTTATTGTTCCTACATCACACGTTTCATGCAGAAGTGGGAGTCATTTTGATGCTGGTCTATATGATAATCAGGAAGATGCTAAAGGAATGAGCCTGGTAGGTTTTTCTCTGAGTACTGTTTCCCTAACCAAGTTTCTACATGTTACTAAAATTATTCTTAAAACAGCTAGATTGATTGATCAGTTGACTGATGTTTAGTTTTTGAGACAGGCAGGATCTCACTATGTAGCTCTGGTTGGCTTGAAACTCACTATGGTGACCAGGCTGACCTTGAACTCCTAAATTGTGCCTGTCCCAGCCTTCTGAGGGTTGAGAATAAAGGTATGTGCTTTGGATTTTTTTTTAAATAAAATTTAATTTGTTTAGCATTTTGAGCCAATGCACAAACTAAAAGGATGGGTAACATATACTGTTTGGATGGTATGGTGGGGAAGGGACAAGGTGAACAGGTAGATTATAGAGATTTTCCCACAGTCAACTCCACAAATTTCTCAGTGCCAGTGTCTTAAAGTTAAAGGAAACAAACACATGGAGAAAAGGATACGCTTAGGTTTAATTATTAGAAATCACGTAATCAACAGTTTAGACGTGGAGAAAATTTTATGTTCAAAATCATACTCAGGTGTTCAGCAGGGGCTTAAGGCTTTTCACAGCACTTGTAAAGAAGACTTCTACTGATTTACATGTATCTTCTCTTCTTCAGGTTTTCTGTTTGAAGTGTGTGTGTGTGTGTGTGTGTGTGTGTGAGCGCACGTGCGCACGTATAATATAAACACGTTGATTTCTTTATTGACCTTAGGCCATTATGAGGACAATTATTAAATTGAGCTTCTCTTTTAGCTCTTTTTAAGTGTCTGCATATGTTCATCTCGATGGATAATTATTTAAATAAGAAATTATTCAGTATGCTACTATCCTCAATTTTATTTGTATTTCTACTGCATATCTATATATTTTAATTCTCCTTAGCATTCTCTTTAGATTTTAATAGGTATATTGTGCTTTGTCGCACCATGTGTCTAAATAGATATTATCATGGTAATAAAAATACTGTGAATGACTTAACAGAAATAACCTGGTAGAGCAGCAGAGCACTTTACTAGAAATCATTATGGAATTTGGAAGCAAACCAATCTGGTTTCAAATGCCAACTGGGTGACCTGGGTGTTATAATCTTCTTGAATGAGTTCCCACATTTAGAGAATGGTAAGACTACTTACCATCAACTCAGGATTATCAAGACAGTTACATTAAGCAAACATTCGTGATGGACAGTATTAAGGCCTAGGTAACTGTTGCCTGTCTAGCCAGCCATTTTGTATGATTACTAATGTTATAAACTTCCTCATGTGCTATTACTAGGAAACTTTCTCATGGCCGAGTTGATTGCATACTCTGTTATGTTCTATGCAGAATTGTTCTTGGAAACCAATCACAATAGAAGCCAATTAGAACTGCTTTGTATATTAAAAAAAAAAAAAGTCACAATAAGCTTGGATCCTAACCAACCACCCAACAGTACTTCCTGCATTTGTTTTTGAGCTTTTATGGTTTCTTGCCTTTATAAGCTGCCCCTGGGATGAACCCCTATATAAGAGACGCACACACCAATATAAAAAGCCATTTGGTTTAAAACTTCCATTTTGAGTAGCAGTTGAATAAGTTTATGTTTCCAAGACCTCCTTGAGAGCTGACATCCTACTTGACAGAGACATGTACATCCTGGTTGGCAAGTTAAGACATGAATGTTAGCCAAGGCACCACAGTTCAATATCCCAACTAATGAGAATAGGATAATTTACAATACATGTTTCTAAGGAAATTCCCTATCCCTTAATCCTGACTGGTGGAATAATTTTATGCAGGCATTTGTGGATTTCAGGCTTTCAAGCTCTAAAGGATTCTGCCTTGTCACTGCAGTTCAGCTTTCTAGTCTAGACTTCATCCCTGATTGATCAGTCTTGGGGTGTGCATTCAATAAACCAGCCCTGATTGACTGAGATCTGTGTCTGAGTGATTTGTGCAGCAATTCCTAGACCCCAACAGACAGAACACTGAAGCGATTAATAAACGTCTAATTCTCCCCTATCTATACTTAATGTCTCTTCACTTGCAAACTAGAATCAAACTAGAGTAATTTAACTGTCTTAGCAAAATAGATATTCTAAAGATAGACTCTCATGCCTTTCTCTATGAAACTAATGAAACAATGAATCCCAAATTAAAATTTTCTTAGGAATTCCGTGCTAAAGGAATTCTGAACAAAATAAAATATTTTTCACTTTACTGTAAAGCCAAGTCTCTCAAGTTACCCAGGACCATAATAGTTAATTGTGGAAAATAAAGGTTTAATATTAAAGAGAAAATGGATCATGGTAAGAAAGGTTAAAGCCTTAAGATATGTTTTCAGAAAGAACTGGTTTTAAGGAATAAAAAAAAAAAGTCACCTGATAGATTTTCTTTCCAGTTGCCTGGTTCTTGTATAACTATCAATGACCCGCATTGTTTCATTGTCCTAACCCATATTTTTAAAAGTTACTAAGTCAAATAATCATTATCTTACAACTCAATTGTTTTCCTGTAAGGCACAGTACTTTGTAAACTGTAACTTAAAAAAAAAATCCAGCACATTGTCTCATGGCCAATACCGCACGCAACCTTTGTGCACAGTGCACAGAGGTTAATGATTCACCACTGAAACAGACAATACAGGTCCTTTCTTTGGCTTTTACAGAGCCACAGGCTTTTCTCCCTTTTGTGTTCACTTCCTGTCAACTTTGACTTTTCAAAAGATACCAAAGCATCTTAAAAATCTGTTTATGAGTTTGCTACCAAATCGGGACTCAAACAGGCTGAGTCACTGACTACCATGGTGCTGGTGTATAATACTGTGCTCAATGTAATATCTGGGAAAACAACTGACAAGAAAAAAAATTTAACCTTCATACGTAAGAGTATAGTGATCAAAATTAATATATAAGAGCATAGTAATCAAAATTAACTGCATAAGCAAACTTCCTTGTGTTTGGTGACTGAATGGAATCCTATGAGTCAGCTATGTCTGACAGTATTTACAGAAACAACTTTCTTGTGATTTTGTAAAGAGTATTAAGAGGATATAATGAACTACTAGCACTTGTGTGTCCCCACAGAGTGAGCAATACTCCAGAACAGCACCCATAAGACCAACTCATTTAATGCAGGAAAACAGGAACACTGTCTCAACTATTCCTCAGGGATTTATACTTCATAGTTATATAGATTTCATCAATCATAAAGCCTTATATTTAGAAACTGACAGCCTTGGTGAAGAAACAAGAACCAGATTTTGTGGTTTTAAACAACTATAAAACTGAAATACATAAATAAAACAATAGTTTTCAAATGCTGAACAACAGGACAAAGACCCGTGAGGGACTCCAAATACACAGTGAGGCACCATGCTGCAGCTTACAGCATAGAAAGTATCCCGGCCACAACACAGGAAAAAATGGAAATGGAAACCCACTGGTCCCCAACAAACAGAAGTCAACAGCACCAAGGTGACAATTAACACAATAGAGTTGAGGAGGTCTGTGGAGACCCATGTCAGCTGGGGCACAGCAGTCCACACCAGCAAACTAACCAGGAAGTCCGGGAGGAGCAGAGGCCCTGCTGTGAGGGACCAGTACAAACCGGTTTTTATCAGCCACAGTAGACAAGCTTAAGCTCCATCTACAAGGAGCAGGTAAAGTACTTAAAAGGTCATCTCTTGGATTGGGGGAAATTAGATATAAAGACTTCTGTTTGAATAAAGAAAACGTTCCTGGAATCAGAAAGAAACAAAAGGAAAGAAAGAAGGAAGGAAGGAAGGGAGGGAAGGAGGGAAGGCTGGGGGGAGGGGAGGGGGTACAAAAGAATCAAACTAACAATTGAAATATATCCCAAAGCACAACTCAAGAATATTATTAAGAATGTGAAAATATCCAGGAACCAGTAAGGCAAAATTCATATTTAGTAAAATATTGTGTAGTAAAATAATCTAGTAAAATATCAAGAGGCACAAAAAACCAAGTGGTTGTTAGAAAGAAGAGTATCAGTCAATAGAAACACACTTAAAAAAAAATAGACATTAGAGTTAGCAGATAGATGTTTAAAAAGTTATAATACCTATGTTCCATGTGTCCAAAAAGGCAAAGGAGAATAAATCTGTTAAAGGGATGTAAATGGAATCTAAATAAAGATTTCTTTTTTTTGTTTGTTTTTGTTTTGTTTTGTTTTTGTTTTTCGAGATAGGGCTTCTCTGTGTAGCCCTGACTGTCCTGGAACTCACTCTGTAGACCAAGCTGGCCTCGAACTCAGAAATCCGCCTGTCTCTTCTCTGCCTCCCAAGTGCTGGGATTAAAGGCGTGCACCACCACGCCTTTAAGTTTTCTTTAAGTTGAAAAATATAATATCTAATAGGCACACGAAATTAAGAGCAAATTAAACACTTCAGAAGAAAATACCAATAAGCTTGAAGGTACAGCTATAGAAACCATCTAAAATGAACTACTGCAGACAAGCATCCTTTAAAAGAAGAGGAGGGGCATTGCACCAGTCAGCTGTGAGACAACCACAAACAACTTGACATATAAAAGAGTGAAATTTCACATATCCAAGGCAAAGAAAATATAAAAAAGCACATTATGAGATTCAACGAGAAAAGAGAACGAGAAAGAAAATCTTACAGTGACTTCAGAAAGGAGGCAAACCCAGACTGTGTAGCAGCTTGTTTAAACAGGAAAAGAAAGCTGTAACCTAGATTTCTATGCTTAGTCAAATGCTTCCAAGCATGAAGTAACCTGTTTTTCCAGCCACATAAAAGTTGAAATAGTCCTTACAGATAGACATGTTCACAAAAAATTTAAACGAATGAACAAATAAAAAGTTCTTGGGAGACAGAGGAAAATAAATCAGATGAAAATCAAAATCTCTATGAAAAATAAAGAAGAAAAACATGTACATAAATAAAAATACATTTTTATTTTTATCGTATTGGGCTTGGCATGGTTCTGCATGCTTTTTTAATCCCAACACTCAAGACAAGAGGCAGAGGCAGGTAGATCTCTATGAGATTGAGGTCAGCCTGGCCTATAGAGCTATAGGCCATCCAGGGGTATACAGTAAGATCCTGTCAGTAAATAGAAAAGAGAGAGGGAGGGAGGGAGGGAGGGATAACTGATGGGTTATAGCAGAGGTTTCACCAGTACATTGTTTTTAAAACTTCTGGTTGGATAATATGTATTACAGTAACCAAAGCTGGGAGAGACAAACTGTAAGTATTCTGCTCAAATGTTTCACTTTCCCATTCTTATCTACAGTCTTTCCTTTTGTTTATCTGTTAATTAGTTAGTCACTTTGTTTTTAAGACAAAGTTTCACTCTGCTGCCCAGGCTGGCCTTGAACTCCTAGACCTAAACGATTTTCCTGCCTTTAGCCTCCAGAGTAGCAAGGTACTGTGTCCTGTTACAACTGGCTGCTGGGTCCTTTATACTACACAGAAAGTTTTAAAATAATACTCAAAGGTAGACTGAGAAATTAAGGCCATATATTATAAATCTTAAAGCAACCAATTACAAAGTAAAATGAAGGAGTATAAGTAGTAAGCCTACAAAGAAGTTAAAATGGATTAAAATATTCAATGCAAAAGAAGGCTAAAGGAGAAAAATGAACAAAGAGATAGCCAAGAGGAAAATAAGCACCAAGAGAATTCAGGTCCAACCATATCAATAATCACACTGATGTAAAACTTTCAGAAGCTGAGCATGGCAGCATGCTTATAATCCCAGAAGTTGGGATACAAGGCAGAAAGATCAGCCTGTACAATTATTCCAGGGCAAACAAGGTTACAGGAGACTGCCTCAAAAGAACCAAAACACAAACAAACAAACAAACAAACAAACATCACAGAGAATAGAAGAAGTGGGGGAAGGAAAGAGAAAGATGAAAGACAGAGAAATGAAATATTTCAAATGTCTCAAAGACAGATTATAATCCAACTGGTGACAATAAACATTCAAATCAAGATTTGCTTTACGAAGATATTCACTTGAAGAAAAGGATACAAATCCGTTACAAACTAAAGGAAGAGGGAGCCATGTCACTATTAACAAGAGAAAGTTGAAGCAGCTTTCCTAACGTGAGACAGCGGTTTCACAAGGCATCACCAACAGAGCCTTTTTTTTTTCATAGAGATTAGCAACTCAGTCAATGAACAGTACAATCCTAACTTTTCAAGGCCTTTTGCCCCTGCCCTCCTAGGCCCCTCTGCACAGAAGTCTCAGTTCCTTGTTCACATTCCTCCTTGCTGCACATGTCCTGCCTGAGTGGCTCTGACCCCTCAGTCTCTTAGATCCTGAATCTCTTCTTTGCAGGGTCTTCATCTCCATTCCTATTCAGTCTGCACTCTCCTGAGATCATGTCTGTGAATATAAAACTGAACCTTCTCATATTTCTGTCAATCATGTTGTCACTTCAAATGTCACCAAACATTTCTGCTAACTTAAATCTCTACTTCATTAGGCTCCATGCAGCTACAAATTCAAATCTTAACCCTAAACTCTGGCAAATGTCTTCAAATCCCTGGCCGCACTGCTACTCTACTGCACCTCCGCAGTTGTATTCCAAGGGCTGACTGAGTCTAGTAACTCACCTTTTCTAATCTTGCAAATGGCTGCAAGACGATTCTGGAAAGAATGTCAGTTCATACAGAACTGTGGTAGAACTACAATTTGGTTTTGCCCTCAAAACTGCCTGGAATTGTGCAGGGAGATTCTTTATCTTTCACCAGTTCACTAGACACTCTCCATCAAATCCCACAGAAACAATTTCCAATCATAAGCACTCTCACACTTTTCAGTGCCACTTCGGCCTTTCCACGTCAGCCTGATTTTTTATCAAATAAACAAGCAAACAAAAAAGAAAAGCAATTAACTGGAGACTTCCTCAGCTTCCTGCCAGGACAGACCACAAACTACCTTACTTGCAGCGTTGCTCCTTTTTCCCCATTTGCCACAGCAGTATTTTGCAACCCACATGTTCTTCTGAAATGTGACCTCGATTCTCTTTGAACAGCAGGTGGCATCTCTTTCCCCATCCCCTCAAGCTGGCAACCACCACTGTGACTGTTTTGACCAGCATGTAATTTTCAGATGTGGTCCTCTTAGAGGCCTTTTGAAAGTCAGCTTCTATATCAGAGCTGTGCCTACCCTAAAACCAAAATTCTCTGAGGAAGCACAGTGTTCGGATTAGACCACAGGGCAAGGTGGGGTGGGATGTAGACTATAGGGCAAGGTGGGGTGGGATGTAGACCACAGGGCAAGGTGGGGTGGGATGTAGACCATAGGGCAAGGTGGGGTGGGATGTAGACCATAGGGCAAGGTGGGGTGGGATGTAGACCATAGGGCAAGGTGGGGTGGGATACAGAGTCAGGAAGAATCAAGTGTGAGAAAGAGTCAGTAAAATCGAAGGCTGGCAGTGATGGGATCTCAGAGGCAGAGCTACTGGCCCAGACTGTTGATACCACAGGATCAAAGAGCAAGTACCCTGTAAAGCTATTCCCAAAGCTTGTCTCACAAAATCGTGAGCAACACAGAACAACTGTCTACACTACTGCTTCCTAGCAACAGAAAACACTGGTAGTTGTTTTTTCCATAACATTCCATCTCCTCTCTTCTGTTTTAAAAGACACTCTTCTCTGGGTTGGCACTGCCATAGTGGCATGCAACTTCTGCTCTCTGACTCTTAAGTCATTGTTACTACTCCGTTTACTAGTCCTTGCTACTCTGACTACGGACTTCCTTGCTGCTAGGATTTTCAGTCCTCATGCTGTTTTACCATCTCTGAAGTAGGCATGCATTCCTTCAGGCCATGCACTCTCATTCATGCTTTTTACTCCTCTCTCGGTGTTCAATTTCACTTTCTTTTGTAGTTGGAATATTTTCTTTCCTGTGCATCCTTTCCATCTTAGAGCTCCTTGGCCTTCTATCTGTAGCCTTCTTTCCCCAAATTACATTATCTCCTTAAATGATAATACCTATTCTCTAAAGTTCACTGACTCAGCCTTGGACAAAGCACACCTGGGAAAATATAATGAGCTTCTCTAGGTATTCATTTCCTTGTCTAGAATGTTACCACTTGATAGACTACTAGCAGAACACAGGGATTAATTTTTTAAAATGTAGTGACATTCAGAAAGTGCTTACCAAACTGGCCAACATAAGAGAATTTGGCAGTAAAGATTGGTAATGTTTATTATATGTGTGTGGCAGCTTTCACATTCATATTCCTAGCCTAAGATTCTTTGCTAACCTCAACACACATATACAACTGACCTCAATTTGAATGGCCTGTAATTATTTCAAACTCAGTGTAATAAATTGCAGTTTATCCTCAAGAAAACTACATACAACCTAGACTATCTATTTTCTTAAATGACACTACCACTGAGTTACACAGTCAGAAACCTGGATAGCATTGTAAATTGACCATCTCTGTCTCTTACTAATCCTTATATAATTAACTGCTACATCTGATAACACCAGGCCCCATACACTGTTTAAGTGGTTTATACATATTAAGTCATTTAATGAGATACAGAAGCAATAAATGACTGGTAGACATTATAGGCAATAAACATAGTAAGTCTGTAAAGGAAGCATAACTACAGATGACTGTTCCCAGAAGAAGCAAAGTGAAATATTAAAACATGGTGAATCAAAGGCAGAAAAAAACCCATTCAAAACTCATGCACTGGTAGAAACAAACATGATTGTATGAATGAAACAGAAAACTCTTGGGCTCAGCAGTTAAGAATATGTGTTGCTCTTGCAGAAGACCTGAATTGTATTCTTCGTTTTGCTGTTGAAGTGATCTCCAAAAATTACAAAGGACTTTATTGGACTTGATTTATTCTTTTACAATAGAAAAGACTGTGTACAGCCCTTAAAGAAGAATGTTGCTTTTACATAGACAAGACCGGGATGGTTAAAGAGAGCATGAAAAAGGTCAGAGAAGGCCCTGAGAAAAGAGAGAGAGAAAGAGAAAGATGAGTGCT
This sequence comes from Grammomys surdaster, assembly GCF_004785775.1. Taxonomy (NCBI): domain Eukaryota; kingdom Metazoa; phylum Chordata; class Mammalia; order Rodentia; family Muridae; genus Grammomys; species Grammomys surdaster. The sequence continues at coordinate 4,261,709 of NW_021620801.1, read as the reverse complement.
GGTACAAGAATTGGTTTTCAACCTCTCCATGGTTGTCAACCGTACCTCCTCTCATCTTGGGACCATTAATTGGGTTATTTTTGCTTACTTCTTTTGGTCCTTGTGCCTTAAATAGGCCAACTTTGTGAAACAACAGATACTTTGGTAGCAAAACCTATTCAGATACATTATCGTAAGTTAGCTATGGAGGACCACGAGACTCAAGATGAGGTTGTTACTCTATCCAGGGTGTTCCCAAGACCCATCTCCACCCAACCTAAAAGAGGGGACTTCTGCCCCTACACCAAGCAGAGGGGCCACCCAGAACCCCCTCTGACTGGCTATCTGAATTCTTGCTTAGGCTGTGAGGGTAAGCACTGCAAGGGAGTATCAATAAAAGATAAAAATATCTCTTTGGGTTCCCTGAGGGACAAGCCCAACTGCATAGGGGTTGATGTCAAAAGTATCCCCTCTCAAGGAAAAAGACATTGGGACAGGTATGGCCCTCATGCCTCACTGGACAATGACGGGGGACTGAAGCCATTACAAGGTCCCCTTCAATTACTGGAGGTCAGGCCTCTATCCCTGTCTTCGCAAGATTAGAATCGCCACAGCTCTTCTATACTTGGAGAAGGGAGGAGATGTCAGGGGCAGCCCTGCTTATACACTGAAGGCCTAAAATCAGCCATAGGTCTAAAATCAGCAATAGGCCTGACATACATGCAAGCTTATACAAGGTCTTGGGTCTCTGTGAAAAAACACTGAAACAGATGGCTATAAGCTATTATAAACAGGCAGCTTTTGTGGAAATTTACCAGCCTGAGTAGTCATAGACCTTGTAAATAGGTAGCCTTGGTGGATAGTACCAACTTAGATAAGGACAAGTGAATCATAGGCAGAGTCATAATGACCTGTCCCCTGAACCTTCACCCAGCCAATACCCTGGTTCTGAACTCAGGGAGATATCTGTACTCCCCCTGAACACCTACACTCCAGTGTCATCCCCTTCCCCACATCCTGCCTTTTCGTGTTTATAACCCCTGTGTGAATAAGTAAAAATTACGATTTGATTCAAAAATAAATAAATAAATAAATAAATAAATAAATAAAATGTATTGTTCTTGCAGAAGACCTGAATTCTATTCCTAGCTCCCACATGGTGGCTCATAATCATCTATGACTCCAGTTTTGGGGGATCTAATAGGCATGCATGTGGTATATAAATATGCATGCATGCAAAGAAACATGAATATGGATAAAGTAAAAATAAATAAGTCTTCTTTAGAATTCACATTAAAAATAGACAACTCCTTAAACACTTTGGAGTCAAAACATATCTGCTTTGATTTAAAATGTCTTCCATATTCTCATGTTTTGAACACTTGGCCCTTAGTTGCAAAGAGGCTCTGATAGGCTAATATATGAAGGTATGAAAGTTAAGCCTAAGTTGCCATGGAGACCAGAGGATGTTACAAATACCTGAACCATAGCACACCATGTGAGAAAAGCTGCAAGCTCAAAATGGAGTTGGACCAACGAAGACACTATGTGGTCTGGGTTCAATCCCCAGTACATGAACATATGCACATGTATTTTAGGGGAGAGATGAAAATAATTAGTACTTCATTTGATTCCCTCCTATCAACAACATAATGTGCATACATGCCCATCAGGTTTTAGCACTACATACATACCCATACAAACACACACACATATATACATATATATATACACACACATATATATGTGTATATATATATACACATGTATGCATATATACATAATTTATATATATATATATATATATATATATATATATATATATATGAATGGTACAGAATCAAAAGTTGCTGTGGTCTTGACCTGGGTATTCATTACATAGTTACACTCAATTAACTCATATAACTCATATAACTGTCACCTGAAATTAAATTATAAAATTATGAGATTTATAGTAGATAACTGAGATGAGTCATATCATGTAAATATGATATTGTATATTTTTCCTGTAAGAATGATTGCCATTATTGGAAAATTGGAAAATATATTGCATGGATACACTTGAACTTTCACAGATCTTTAAAAAACTGAAATTTGGGTTGAAGATGTGGACCCCCTATATGTTTTCCTCCCTCCCCCTCCCCCTCCCCTTGCCCTTTTCCCATCCCCCTTCTTTCTCCCCCCTTCCCTCTCTATATACCTGTACACACCAGAAGAGGGCACTAGATCTCACTATAGATACTATGAACCATCATGTGGTTGCTGAGAATTGAACTCAGGAACTTTGTACCAGTGCTCTTAATTTCTGAGCCATCTCTCAGGCCCCAAAATTTCAGTATTTTAAAAGATTTATTTGTTTATTTTATACATGTCTTTATGCAGCACATAGTCTGTCTTCTTCCCATTACAGATGGTTGTGATCTACCATGTGGTGCTAGGAACTGAACTGAGAAACTCTGGAAGAGCAGCCAGTGCTCTTAACTGATGAGCCATCTCTCCAGCCCAAATTTCAGTTTTTGAAAGTCTGTGAAAGCTCAAGTATATCCATGTGATATATCTTCTAATATAATGGCAATCATTCTTACAGAAAAAATACACAGTATCATGTTTATATGTTATGACTCATCTTAAAGTTATCTACTATCAATCCCATAATTTTATAATTTAAAAATCAAACATTAACACCATATAAAATTTGCATAATCTTTCACTGGCCAAGTATTCCTAATAAAAAAACCCAAACTGAAGATGCTCCAAATCTTGAAATTTCTTTCATTTCATATCAATGTTCAAAATAGATATTCTTATTATGCAATATGGTTTGAATTATTATTTGAAAATCTGAAAATCTGGTGAACCACAAGATACTATCCAGTAAAGTAGACTTGAAGAATATAACAGCACTTTAGGGGAATATCTTATAGTCATATAGGATTTATTGCCTTTATTAAAACAAAAGCTTTACCGATAGCTTGTATGCTCTATAACTAAACTGCCCATGGCACATAGTTTCCACTCCTATAATGATATGAAAACGATATCTGCCATTAAATAATAGTGTGGACTTCATATTATTATCTTTATGACTAAAACAAAATGATCAAACCAATAAAAGAAAAATGTACATAATCTTTTAATTTTGTTGAAAAGTGTAAACATTTATATGATGAACAATAACACTTGGATTTTAAATAAATTACCTCAATACTTTCAAGACTTGGACTTTAAAGTGTCAGGTTTAGTGAAAAGCTGCCCCTAAACAAATGCATTAGATGGTCTAGGAAGCTCAGCTGGCTAGCTGGCCTTGATCACAGCAGAACAACAGCAGCTCACGACCTGTATTCACACTTATGAGTTCATACTCACCCACACACTGTCCATTCCAATGTTCCACTTGATTCCTAGGCTGCGCACAGGATTCATTAAATAAACTACTTCTTGCTAACAGGTCACTTATGCATGAATACCTTTAGTTATTTAGCTAATCACTTACTGAAAGCCATGCAAGGGATTCCATGATTCGATGCTCACATCTTTCTAAATGTTTTATCATTTCTCTTGTCAAGTTGGCTTCCACTTTGATAAAACTTTCAATCACTTTGTAAAAATCAAAGGCTTTTAAATTAAGTACATTCAGAATCCATGGGAAGGACAAATCTGTTCCAGAATCAAGATTCTGTAATGTACTCCCTAAAAACAAGAGAAAAAAATGTGTCAATATGAAATATTGTTTGAACTGACGACATTCGGAAGATCTTAGCACACAGAATCAACATAGAGAAAAAAAGGGTAAGTACTTTTTATTTACAGCAGGTATTTTTTATTCTGTGGAATACTCTCAAGAAACTGGGTTCTAAATTTTAAGTGTATGTGTACACATTTTCCTTAGAGATAGGAATCATAGTTTCTATAAGATTTGTAGAAGTTTACATGCCCTACACTAAAACCCAGGCAGGTTATCTTACCAGCAACTCATTATCATATCCACTGTAACTACCATTACTGCCTGTTTAGGAAACTAGTGATGCTTTTAAGATTCTGCTAATTAGCCTGGTAATGGCAGTGCTTGCCTTTAATTCCAGCAGAGGCAGGTGGATCTCTGAGTTTGAGGCTAGCCTCGGATACAGATATATTGAGTTCTAGGACACCCAGGGCTACATAGTGAGACCCTTCCTTGAGCCTGATGTTGCAGGCCTATAATGCCAGATACTCAAGAGGCTGAGGCAGGAGAATTACAAGTTCAAGACCTGGTCAGTCTACAGATTGACTTCAATGCCTACTGAGATCCATTCTTAAAACCAATAAATATAAGGGAGCTGGATTGCCTAGTACCTGCCCTGAGTTCAGTTCTCAACACTTCAAAAAGAAATGGAAGAGAACAATTTCTTTTTAAAATGTACAGATTGCAATTATGAAGATTCAGTTTCAGTGATTACTAATTTAAATTCCTTTATCTATCTATCTTTAGATAATTCTTCCTCTTTTGTTTCTGCAAGTGAAACATTTTAATATTTGCAACAATGTTTGAAAAGTAATATATTTTCCAAATTATATGTTTAAAAATAGTTATGAGCTTTTATTCTGTTATTTTCAGTGATCATTAAATTGTCATAGGTATTATAAAAACAGCAACCAATTAGGAAGCATTCCATTTCTGGTGGATTCCTGCTCCTGGTCTCATGAGCACAAAGGCATAAGAGTGGGCACAGAAGCATGGTTCTCTTCAATACTCTGTGGCACTCACATGCTTATGAGCCTTTGCTTCATTAGCAGCCTTTCCTGAGTTCAATACACTCAGAGCAGAAGCCTGGCAACATTCTATCTCCCAGGTAACCTAGATGATTGACATGTTAAACCATTTAAACAGTTGTAACTGCCAATTACATTGTTCAACATATACTGATCTACTGTATGACTTTTTCTTCTCACCACACAGGTACACACAAAAAAACCAAAACAACACAAAACCACAACATTAACTTAAGAATTTGTTTAAATTAAACTACAGTGCTTATTTATTAAAATTTAACTTACTGCTATACGTAGCCATTACAACTTCAAGAGCACAGGCCAATAAAGACATATGAAAAATGTTGTCATTTAGGAGTTTGCTAAAAGGAGAAAAAGAGTGAATAATTTTAAATTTGGCTTTTATAGAAAGAAATTGTTTCATTAAAACAAGAAAACATTTACCTAAAATTCTGAATGGACAAACGTTCTTCTTCCTAAAACAGATAATTTTTTTAAAAAAATTTAATTGAAGCTTTCTTTCTGTCAGCACTCAATTTTTTTTCTATTTTATTCTCTTTAACTTACTGATTTAAGCATGGATTCCATCACACGATAATATAATCGGACCCCAAGTTTATATCGCTGCAAACAAAAGGAAAAATAATAAGATTTTACTGTTTCAGAAAAATCAAAGTTAACTGACTTTTTAAAAAGTCTTTTATTGAAACACATTCTGCTCCTTCTAGGAATAGGACTAACAAGAGATCATTAAGGGCTAGCTTTTTTAAAGTCCAAGGCTTAAGATAAACTAGTGCTGAGCAGCCCAATAACCAGAGTAGTCTGTCTAGGAGCTGATGTTTCTCTGCTCATTTTCTGCTTTTCTCACTTGCTCTATACAGGCTATGTGCCCAGTATTATTTTGAACATTTTACACATCTAGTATAATCCTTTTGGTGATACAGGATATTGATTTTTGAAATGGCTAAGATTAAAAGAGTAGTTTCTGTCTGTAAAATTCAGTAATACTAGCATAGGCCAAAAGAAGAAAAAAAAAAGAAAAACAAAGAAAAAAAAAAACAAAAGTTGATCTAATCAGTAAATGTTTTAAACAGATAATTAGTTCTCATCAATTAAAAAAACACTGGTGTTGAATTACAGATACATACACACAAGCACTATTCTTTTACTCCAAAACAAGAACGTAAGTGCTACAAGTACTCAAGAGAATTTTATGTATAATCATTTAAACCAGTGGTTCTCAACCTTCCTAAGTTTCCCATGAGTAGCAGCAAATACTACTACACAAGTATTACTACAGCAGATTGCATCAACAGACGAGTTCTCTATTGTGGTACTAACAGATGTGCACTCAAGTTACCTGTACTCCAATGTCAACACATCCCTGCCCCACAGCGTTAGCAAACTTCTCTTTAAAGATGTGTCCAACATCTTTTACTCTTTTTAGGATATTTTCTTTTGGATTCACTGTGCAATTCTTTAAGAAATATAAACAAAAATAAACATTGAAGTTACTGTTTAACCAGAATGGACATTTTCCTCTTTTATAGTAAATAACTTTGATCTGCTGCTTGTTTGTGAAAACATGTAAACACTTCTACTATAACAAAGCAGTTGACACTACAGAATATGACCAGTCAACATACAACTCCACTGTATGTCAAACACAAAAATTATTCAGTACAATGAAAGTACACTGTTACTGAAATTTTAAGCCAGTGGTTTTCAACATTCCTAATGCTGAAACCCTTTAGTACAGTTCCTCATGTTGTAGTGGCCCCCAATCAAAAAATGTTGTTTCTACTTCATAACTAATTTTCCTACTGTTGTGAATCATAATGTAAATATCTGATATGCAGGATATCTGATATGCAACCCCCAATAGGGTTGCAACCCACATGTTAAGAAGAGCTGTTTTAAACAAATAAAGGTTCTAGACAAAATATATGTCAGCCTTTCCATCCAGCATGTTTTCATAAAGTATCCTCAGTTATGAATTGTTTTAGTGGACTGGAAAGATGCCAGGTGGTTAAGAGTGCTGGCTTTCAGAGGACATGGATTTGGTTCCCAGCATTGACATGGAGGCTCATAATCCTCTGTAACTCCAGCCCCAGGGGATTCAACACCCTCTTTTGGCCTCTGCAGGTACTGTATGCACATGGTACGTTAACATACACGCAAGCAAAACCATCCATATATATAAAAACAACCAAAAAAAAACAAAAACAAACTTTTAAAAAAAAGGGTTAATTTAAGATATATATAACCTTACTGCCCCAAAACAAATGAAGTATAAGTAAAATTTGCATTTTGTTTCATTTCCTAATGAAATATGCTTTAAGAGAATGCAGAATTAGGAAAATCATCTATCTGTATTTTCAGGTACAGAAGTCAGGAGAATAATTACAAGTGATGTATTATAATAATCCACAACTTATACTCTGCTATATTAAAATATATCACAAACATTTTTCATGTATCCCATAATCAGACTAACTTTATTTTTTATAACTTGATGGATCATATATTCAAAATATTATACACTAAAAATAGACTTTCTAAATTTAAGATTATACTTCTTTGCACAGTGCCAATAAAAATGTAACTCACATCTTAGAATATCAATAATTCTATATTTCCTAAAGAAAAGAGCATACAAATCTTAGAAATATTAGACACATGTGCGCACACACACACACATACACACACACACACAAAGACACCATCTCCTGGGGTAATGTCACTGTTGTCAAAGTGTCTGCATAATCTCTAAGACTTTTTATGTATAGTAAAGACGGCATTTTTCTTTCCTAAAAAAAAGAAAGAAAAATATGAAGGAAACTTAACTAATATAGAAAGAAGTAAAATTTCTAGCTATAGTGGAGGCAAGAAGATTTTGAATTCAAAGGCAGCCTAGGCTAAATAATGAGTTTGAGGACACAGTTAACGGATACATGGATGGATGGATGGATGGATGGATGGATGGATGGATGGATGGGTGGGTGGGTGGAGAAAGGGAGGAAGGAAGCAAGAAAAGAAAAAGAAAAAAGGAAAAACCAAATCAAAAGGAAAAAGAGGAAGAAGAGGAGGATGAAAACAAAAGCCACAAGAAAACATTATGGTTTCCAAAATGCTTACTCTGAACCCATCTGTCATCTATACATCAGTTATCTTCAGACAGTGCACCAAGCATCAAATTCATTAAAAAGTTAAATCTATAAATTCTGCTTAAGAAAATGTCTCTCAGGGCTGGAGAGATGGCTCAGTGGTTAAGAGCACTGATTGATCTTCCAGAGGTCCTGAGTTCAATTCCCAGCAATTACATGGTGGCTCACAGCCATCTGTAATGGGATCCGATGCCCTTTTCTGGTGCATCTGAAGACAGCGACAGTATACTCATATAAATAAAGCAAATAAATCTTAAAAAAAGAAAATGTCTTAGAATTTCTTGTCTAACTAAAGTAACTCAAATAAAAGGGAGCTCCTACCTATTTCAAAGATGGGATCAAGTATTTAAGAAAACATTGGAAGAGAGATTATCTTTCTTTAGTATCTACATTATCCTTGCTAAAAGCTGTAAGCAATTGGGTAGATATATGGCAAATATTCTTTGCCTATAGAACTATAGAATTATAACTTTATATGTTAGTCAAATAAAATCATATTTAAACAATTATTATGGATAAAATGACAGAACTTGTTTTGTTAATCTCTGGACACAATACAGTAGAAGATAACATACTATGATAAAAACTGATTACAGTATGAAACAGAACATTAGCAAACATAAAAGATACTTAATTATAGTAATGCATTTGTAAAGGCTCCCAGCCAGGTGTGGCATGGCTATTGATTTCCCTGTCACTTAACCCTTAAGCAAGAGATGAAATCAGGAGGCCAATTGTCGATGCTAGCACCAGTCACCAGTCTTTCTTTTTTGCTTTTCTGAGGGAAGGACAACAGGAGCCTTCAAATATCAGACTTAGGGTCTGTTAGGAGTGGGAAGGGCTATGTGAAAGGTAAGTGCTATTTGCTAAAACAAACAATAGTTAGACTCATGGAAGACTCAGCAGCAATGAGACCACCAAAACTAACCTTGGGGTTACCAGAAAGAAACTGTCATGGGCAGATTTAGAGGGAGAAGAAACAAAAAGACTAATTTTATTTATAGTATAACCTCACAAATAAAAGCAATAATTTTAAAAGAATAAATTGTTAGAGAATATACCTAAATAAAAAAGGTCTCCCAGAAAAAAGGGTGGACAAGAAGCTGCCCTGTGTTTTATGGTGAAGGAGTCAGAATAAGAAAATCCATCCTCTATTACAAAGAGATAAAGAGAAGAGCTTTGGAAATCACAAAGGTAGTGACAGACAGCTGAAAAGAAGTAAGCCATGCTAAAACCGGCTCATACTGGTAGCTCCCAGGCTAGGAGGGGGAGGGGAATCAAGGCCTCATCCAAAAAGTGAAGAAAAACAAAAAACAAAAAACCACCACCAACAACAAAACCCCTGGCAGTTCTCTAAGAACAAGCCCACAGGCCTCAAACCCAGGTAAAGGTTTTGACCAAACAAGGAGTCTTCTGGCTTACAGATCTTCAGTGGAGAGGGATGCCATTTAGTATTCAGTATGACTCTGAAGACAATAATCATGGTGACAGGGAACATGTTATCTAAAGCTGAACTACCTGTGTCTGAAAGCAGGGAACAAAGGCAACTGTGATTTGGAAAAGGGGATCCAGGACTTGACAAACCAAAAAGTACAGATGGTAAACTACACAAGTCTTCAACAGCTCAGAACAGACCTCACAGACTGAGAATGGCCTACGAGTTGTAAAGTCCTGAGCCTAAGGTTAGTGGGTGAATTAACCATGGGACCCACCTATTGCTATTCACTCCCGATAATAGGATAAGTCTGATACTGTAACAGTCTAACTGCTATAGGATGATTAAATACTTGGGAGATTTTGAATGTCCAAAGATAGGTTCTCTACCTGTTCTCTACAGATCTCAGTGCTGCTGCAGTTTTGCCTCATATTCACAATGCGTTTAGAGATACTCCCAGCTACAACATTAGGCATCCCAGAGCATCTGAAAGTATGAGTTTGGGAAGGGTGACACACTGCAAAACTAAATGTGACCATATGTCTCTGGTATGCACAAAAGGGAAGCTACTTAAATGAAGACAGCATTAGCAGACATGAGATACTTGCCCAACACAGACTCAACACTAGGGTAAACCACAAAAGACAGCCATCTACAAGTTCCAAATGACCTTTAACTATGGCTATGAACATACTTGGCAGCCTCCAATTTTTGAGGACCCAAAAAAAGATGCTCCAACATATCATCTTGGTTTTTGTTTTTTAATGAAAAGGTTATTCTAATAACAAAAATAATTTTAAGAATTGACAGTTGAGATTACATGAATTTAAAAAACTTTATCCAGGAAAGGGAACAATTAGGAAAGTAAAGAGAAAAAAAGCATCAACTACACATGGAACATGCAATTATCTATAATACACAAAGAACCATAATAATAAGCAGCCCAAACTAAATAATCCAATCAATATTGGACTAATAGATTGAATAGATGGCTCTGAAAAGAAGAAATACAAATATGCAATAAATATTTTAAAGAGTCCAGGGTCTTTAGCTAAATAGGAAATGCAAACTAGAACTGCTTTGAGATTCCATTTCACTTTAGACAGAGTGGTTATGATAAAGAAACAACAGACGCTGTTGAGGGTGTAACAGGAGAGGAACCATGCCACACTGCTGGGGACAGCCACCATAGAAGTCAGGATGGAAGTCCTGAAAAAACAAGACAAAACAAGCAAAACAAGCAACGTAAAAAACATGTGAGATCCTGTATCAAGCTTCACTAGCCAAAAGCTTCGAAATTAGACTTAACCCTAAAACAGAGCTACCCTTCCTGGACACACAGCAGAGGCCATCAAGGTGGCCCACCGTGACACCTGCTCCACATTTATGTTGCACTACTTGCAAGGCTAGAGAATGAACCCAATCTAGACATCTATCATAGACACAGTGGAATTTTATTCAACTATAGAAAAGAAATCATATTTTCCAGAAATGGATACAACTGGAGATCATTATATCAAGCAAACTAAAGTAGACTCGGGAAACCTATTAGTGTACTTTTGCCTGCTCATCTGGAGAACCCAGACTTGGGGTGATAGCAGTATGAAAGGAGAAAGAAGAGCATGAAGAAAAAGAAGAAATCTTAAGGGAAGGATAAATAGGTAGAGAAGATTATGGAAAACATGTAGCATGAAAAAGCAGGGAGGACTACTGGAAGGAGTACTGAGAATGAGTAGCAGATAAACTACAATGAAGTGAAGCATATGTCTGAATATGGCATAATGGGACTCATTACTTTGGATTCTACCTTAAAATTAAAAAGAAAAAGCATATATACCGAGCAGTAGTCAAAAACAGAAAGAAAGAAAAGATGGGCTGGGACAATGGCTCAGTGGGTAAAGTACTTGCTAATGTAAACATGCGATCCTAAGCTTGGGTCCCAGCTAACAACCTGATGTGGCCACATGCATCTGTCATCCCAGAGTGGGATGCAAAAACAGGAGGATCCAATCCTGGGAGCTCCCTGACAGTTGGTATAGCACCTGATGAGCCTCAAGTTCAGTGAGAGATCTGTCTTTAGAAACGAAGTGAAGAACTATAGAAGACAGACACCAGAGGGAGACCTCTAGACTTCACAAACACACATACATAAAGATAGATCCATATGCAATGAGAAGGAAGGAAAAGGGAAAAAAGAAAAGGAAGAGAAAAGAAGAGGTGGTGCACACTTTTAATCTCAGCACTGGGGAAACAGAGGCAGATAGATCTTTAGGAGTTCAAGGCCAGACTGGCCTACACATTTAGTTCTAGGCTAGCCAGGTCTATATGGTGAGACCCTGTTTCAAAAAGAGAAAGATAAAAGAGGAAGGAAGGAAGGAAGGAAGGGAGGGAGGGAGGGAGGGAGGGAGGGAGGGAGGGAGGGAGGGAGGGAGGAAGGAAGGAAGGAAGGAAGGAAGGAAGGAAGGAAGGAAATGCAAAAAAGAGAGTTGTCTTAGAGGCAAGTGCCTCAGTTGCAATAAAAGTAGCAAACATAAGAAAAACTAACAATATTTAAATAAATAAAATAACCATCAAATCTGGAACAGTTCAAAGAGCAACAAATAAAATATCAAACAAGCACATTTTTGGATAAAACATAAATGTTTTAAAATATACTTAGTACTTTAGCTTCCAAGTTCAATTTTCTTTTACGATATCACAGGTGATATTTTACATATGGCTTACATTGAAATAGGAAATCAGCTTTTCTGATGGCTGATCACTTGCAGAATTTAAAATCACCATTAATTGTTGAATAGTATTCATAACAGTCCTAGAGAAAAAAAAAAACAAAGGAAGAAGCATTAAGCAACTAAGGAAAAAAAAAAACAAGAAAGACTGAAATACAACTATCACTTAAGTTGAGCATATCTCTTTTTTGAGTGTGGAAAGAAAAGGTTTATTTGTATTATACATCCTAAGTCACAGTCCACTGAAGGAAGCAAAGGCAGGAGGAACTCACCCCGGGACCCTGGACAAATTCTGTGCAAGGTATAAAATATGGAACTAGTTTCACTTTTCTACAAGTGTGACCAGTAGTGTTTGTTGAAGATGTTGTCTTTTTTTCCAGGGTATATTTTGGTCTTTGTCAAAAGTTAGGTGAATGTGGGCTTATGAATGACACCATCCTACCAAAAGCAATCTACAGATTCAATGAAATCCTCATCAAAATCCCAACGCACTTCTTTGCAGAAATTAAAAAAAATCTTAAAATTCATGTGCCAATCCAAAAGACTCAGCATAGGCAAACAATTATGACAATGGAGACACTAGCAAAGGCATCACTGTTAAGCATATGTCTGAACATGTCATGTATCCATGTATCCTGAAGCAGTTCCCTGAAATAAGACCTTATCTAAATAAAGTAAAATCCCCTTAGCATGTATAGTTTAAAAATCACAGTTTACTTAAGTCTTTTAGAAAAGTAGTGTCATTAAATATAATCACGAACTGATACCCTTACCAATAAAACTAAGAAATAATACTATCGAGAGAGAATTGACAAACTAATGATGTTTTCTAGAAAATATCTTATATTTTCATATTATATGGATACATAGCTGGCATCAAAATGTTATTCTTTCAGGAAAATATTACAACTAAGTGTTAATACCCCACTCTCCAAGACAGGGCCTCACTGGTATAGTATAGGCTAGCCTCGAGCTTGCAACAACTCTCTTGATTTAGCCTTTCAAATCTGGAGATTACAAAAAAGGATCACTATGTCTGTCCTTAAATTTTATACACTTTCAAATAAAGACAGTAAGATAATTAGAAACTCAAGTGAAGGGCTGGAGAGATGGCTCAGCGGTTAAGAGCACTGACTGCTCTTCCAGAGGTCCTGAGTTCAAATCCCAGCAACCACATGGTGGCTCACAACCATCCGTAATGAGATTGGATGCCCTCTTCTGGTGTGTCTGAAGACAGCTACAGTGTACTCATCAATAAAATAAATAAATAAATATTAAAAAAAATTAAAAAAAAAAAAAAAAAGAAACTCAAGTGAAGAATTAAAAGAGCCTTTGTTACTCTCTCAAGGGAGGAGAGTAAGGTCTTGAGTAACTTTAAGTCACTATTGCTAGGGCTGGAAAGATGACTCATCAGTTATAAGCACTGACTGCTCTTCCAGAGGTCCTGAGTTCAATTCCCAGTAACTACATGGTGGATCACAACCATCTGTAATGCCCTCTTCTAGTGTGTCTGAAGAGAGTGACAGTGTACTCAAATTCATAAAATAAACAAATATTTTAAAAGTCATTATTTCTAAAGCATAAAATTTGCTAGTTTCTCAGGACCTCCATAGTTCTATAACTTTGCATGAAGACATACACTTGTGTTTATAAAATATAGTAAAGATTGGTGTTGTAGCTTTGCATTTGAGATATTGCATAGGATGCAAAGAACCACAAACTGTTTAGAGCTGGAAGGCTGATTTAAATATAATACAAACATGCCATGTTCTTGGGTTTCTCTATACTCTGTACTTCACACACTACATTTTTATAGCTATTAGAGATAAATCTAAGTCCCAATGACTAATGCCACAAATGACCAAGTACTAAAAACAAAACTGCAGACTTCTTTGAAGCAACTGACTCAAGCACTTATTTTTTTTCTTGATACTGGTACCTTTTCTCAGATTCTCGGCTTTATGCTCTAGGCTCCAAGCCATACCAGCTCATTGTAGCCTAACTTCTATCTGGTTCTTTTGACTGCATTCCTCACAGGTCAACCCTTACCATCTATATGCTTGCTTTTATACTTGCTGGCTTTTGGCAGATACATGTATTTTCGTGTTTTTAACTTGCCCTGATAATTCCCTGATCTATGGGTGCTTTGTACCTTGCTGCTTACTAGAGTCTGCATCCATTCTGTTAAGACTGGTATGTGAAACATGAATGTATCACATTTGTCACACTCCTTCCCTGGTCCTTCGTCCCTACCACTCTTCACTCAGTCCAGTCCTTTGGCACGTGCCAGCTGAATTACTCCAATAGGTCAGTGCAGAGATTCCCTCTCACTATGGGTAATAAGTAGAGGCATGTACAAGGAAAAGGATTCCTCAGGTTACTCTCATGTGCACTCTGGTCTAAGCACTGAGCTGCACTGACAGTCCTATTTCTAACCTGTCTGTACTCAGTCTTCCCTCATGTACTACTGATAGGTAAAGCTGTAAAAATAAAGTCTGTGGCTGGAGAAATGGCTCAATGGTTAAAAGGACTGACTGCTTTTCCAGAGGTCCTGAGTTCAATTCCCAGCAACCACACAGTGGCTCACAACTATCTGCAATGGGGTCTGATGCCCTCTTCTGGTGTGTCTGAAGAGATCAATGGCAAATACATTAAAATAAAAAAGCTAAAAAAATAAAAATAAAAATAAAAAAAAGAAAAGAACAAAAAAGAAGACGTCTGGGCTGGGGATATCGATCAATGAAGGGACCTGCTTAGTATGTGCAAAGCCTTGAATTTGATCACCAGGAAAACAAACAAACAAACAAAAACTTATCTAAGAAATCAAATCTATTTTTACCCTTCCTTGTGTTTATCACCCATTAAAAACATAGACGACACCATGCACTAGGTAAAGTGAGGACAGCACATTAGTCAATACCTATTCTCCATTCCTGCAGTTTATCCCCCATCTTACAATGAGTACAGAACAGGTAGCAGTTCCCAGATCCATTATGCTTGCAACAGTTCAGTGCCTCTTTATATAATATTGCCTCTTGGTAAAATTCACTTCAGACAAAATTTCATACAATTTGTGTTACTAAAATGAGCCTGTTTACATATCTACTGTCAGTTGATATGTCTTACTACTTGCTTGCAATGTACCAAGCACCATGACAGGTCTTAATTATTAAAACTGTATATAAAAACTCATAGTTCATATGGAAAGCAACTTAAAGGCTACTGTTAGTATTAGTGAAAAACAGGTAAACATGTAAATGGATTTATAGTTATATTGTGAACATAAAGGAAGAGCAGATGGCAGTCCATAGAAAGAAGAATTTCAAGAAAGAATCCCAAGTATGAAGGCTTTCAAGTACAAAAGAACTCTGACAATTCAAAAACTGAAAAAAGACCAGTGTGTGGCCAACGTAGAATAATCAAGAACAAAAAGAGGTTGGCCAGGCAACAGAAAAACAGGTCATGTAAGGTCTTAGAGATTGTTAAGAATTGGCTTTGTATTCTAAATGCAACTAGAAGTAATCAAAGGGTTTAAGCAGTAGTCATATACACAATTTGATTTACATTCACAGACTATTATTACCAGGCTCTGTGGAAAACAGATTTATTGGTAGGAGAAAGCTACAGTGCTAAGAAATGAATGACATGATCAAGTTAGGTACTACACAAATTCAAGGAGAAGAGAGCCGTCTTGCACAAAGGTGGTGAAGGTGGACAGAAATGGAAGAAAGCATATGGAGCATTCAGCTGGATCTTATCATTAATACCAAAGTGGGATATTAGTGAGGAAGGGACATAAAATAACTCTAGGTTATGCAACATCAAATGCTGATGCTTTTCCTTTCTGAGTGAAACATTCTTTTTAAGTTATGTTTCTCATACATAAAAACAACCAAGTTATATTTAAAACTAAGCAAGTCATGAATCAACAAAACAGTCCTCCATATATATTTAGTACATGCTGTGCAAATACAAAGTCCAACAAAGAGCAAGTCTGAGCACTTACATAGACTGAATAAACAATTATAATGAAAACTGGAACCAGGCAAAGGCATACCTAACTGGAGTGTGTGGAGTAACCATGTTTGCATCTTCATCAGGGTTGCTTTTTCGTGGCGTTCTCTCTGTTTCAAAACTAAATGATAAGTAAAGTAACTCATACTGAAATTTGTGTTTATGCATCCAAAAGCAGTTATTACCTAGTAATAAATAACAACACTAATTCCTGCTGTTGAGAGCACCACATGAATGTAAGCACTATGAAATAAGTGCTGCCTGTAGGATTTATTTTTGTCACCAACGTTCTTCAGTATGGCTCTCCTTCCACAGGTTTACAGAAAGTCGTGTACCAACCACAGAGTACAACATTCTGGAAAATGGAAGATATTTTCTGGCTGGTGGTGTTAGCAGCCAAGCTGTGTGGGATCTTAAAACATTGCAGATCCTGTTTTTCAGTACGCTATGCTGTCCAAAGATTTCATTTCTACTTAGATAGAACTAAAAACATTTTAGTGTGCTTAACTTCTAAATTACATGTTTTAATTTCACAGTAAAATAATTCTTCTTAAAGAATCAAATTTGCTTTACATATAAACAGTTAAAAACTGTAATTACTCTCGGTCATTTCCTATTTTAGAAATCTTACTTGATAAGTCAAGAGGATATTTTCTTAAAATATTATTTGAAATATCAATTAAACAATAGTATATAAAAAGACTAGGATGAAAAAGAAAGCTCTTGAGTAAACTAATTAGTTCAACCATTTTCTTTTGGTACACATTTAAAACCTATCTAGCTGACCAAACAAACAAACACAAAATCAGAAAACTGTCGTAAGAAATATTTTACACTAAATCTCTATCTGTTATTAATTGTATGTTTAAAGAACTACCTTTGCACTAGAAAAAGACATTTGAGAATAATCTGCTACAAAAGATGTTAGAAGATCTCTAAGTTAATGAAAATCTATGTAACATATCTGAATAATTATTAATCCTAATAAAAAGCATGCCAATATATAAAAGTTATATCATTGCAATACCTGTCTATAGGATCAGTCTGAAGTGTTTTATCATGATCCAAAAATAGTCTTGCATCTAAGTCTTTGTTTTTAAGATAAACTTCTTCGTAGCGTTTAGAAAGACTTTCAACCTCAAAAGAAAGAAACTGGCAGTTATTCTTTTAGAATACACAAGCAGATTTCATTAAAGAACTTTTATACTATGTACACTTAATTTTAAAACACACTGAATCCAGATCCAAAGTAAGACTGTTCTAGAAGTGAACTACAGAATATTACACATAAACTTTATTCTTTTTTACTATTTTACATATATATTTCACTTATTAGAATTTTAGCTAGATGAGGGTCATCAATGCCACTAAACAGTGCTGAACACAAAAAAAGTCATTTCCTACCCAATATGTTTAGAATCAAAATCATTTAATATTTTAGATTTTTAAAAATTTTGTAATACTGGCATATAAAAATGAGGTATCTGAAGGACAACATCTAAGTACAAAATTGATTTATGTCATAAATACATATTGTAAGCAGAGTATGAAGGTAATTTTAGAAAACCTTTTAAAAATACTTTTGTGTTCTAAGTAGAACTTTTCACTTGTGGTCATATCAGTGTTTTTAAAAAAATTAACAAATCACTAAGGGCTCTCACTATAACCATGATTCGCTGTGATTCCCCCCACTCCCACTTCTGTCTAGTGTTAGGGATAAACCAAGAATCTTGCACATATTAAACACACATTCCACTACTACTTGAACCCTCAAGTGTTTTCTGCCTAGTTTGGTTTGTTGGCGGTGGTGGTGTTCCAGTTCTGGGGATAGAAGCCAGGATATTTGACATGCTTAGACAGGTACTCTACCACTGAACCACACTCCCTAGCCCTTTCTGTGGCTTTCAAACTTAATGCTTAATCTTGAGGTAACAAAAACTGCATTATATAAAAAAAAGGTAGAAGAATGCAAATTGTATGTTTCCCTACATAAGTATACTGGGCAGAATGGTTACTAATCCATGGCTAAGATTAGTCACCACTCCTGCCTTACTTTAGAGAAGCACAATCTGATTGGCAATTGTATGTGCAATACTGAAAATATGAAACTTCTCTTAAGGTAACCATTGAAACTAACCCTTTATTTAGGACACTCTTTAGAGTTGAAAACAGCAGGCTTCTAATGACTAAGGTAGGAATAAGACTACTAAAAGGTCCAGGTCCCAGACAAGTGGTGGCGGCTCATGTCTAATCCTAGCACTTGGGAGGCAGTAGAGGGCACATCTCTTGATTCACAGCCAGCCTGGTCTATAGAGTGAGCCACGGCTACATAGAGAAACCCTATCTCAAAGAAACAAAAACAAACAAAAGACAGAAAGACCAGGTCCCTTCTTGCTTCCACAGGTCCATAGAAGACCACTCTTCTGCCCTGTATATCAATCTTATAAGAAAATTTGCAGTTTACTTGAAGAGATTCTACTACAACATACCATTGAGCCTTTGAAGCTACAAAGTTCAGTCACTCAGAAAGCCATCTTCCATAAGCATACTCAGCTCAGAAATCACCTCACCTCAGAATATTGTTCCAAGAAATTCACCTGCCTCAGTTTGGATGGGACAGCCTTCCTCAAGATACAAGAACCCATACATACTTCCATCAGACTCTTGTAGACTTTTATTGATCTCTGGGATTTTTGTTTGTTTTGTTTGGTGTATTATCATTCATTGTATATAGTCATAGATTTCATTATTTATTTCAAGTTCATTTTGTACTTTAACCATACAAATCTTCCCATACTCTTCCCTGCCCAAGTCTTCTGCTGCTTTCCTGTCATATTGAAATTCATGGTTTTATGTATCTATGTAAAATCTAGAATCCACAGAGTAAAGCAAACATAAGGTATTTGTCATTCTGTGTGGTGATGCAATATTCTGAAACTATCTGCTATATTCTAAGAGACTGGAACTTTTGCTGTACCTCACAGCCAAAGTTAATAATATGCCTTGAGGTCACTTACAAATTAAGACAGCTAAGATACTGTGTACTCAAACTGTTTGCTTAACTTACCTTTAAGACAACAATATAACCAATAACCAACCTTACCTGCCTTGAATTTCCCACCTAATCAATTTTTACAACCTAAGCCAATGCATAGCTGCAATTTTAAGTTACATGCAATTCCATGCCTCTGACCTAGATAATGCATGTGTTTCATTTACTGAAAGCTACAAATTCAGAAGCTGAAAAAAACTTCCTAAAATCTGTAACAAAATTTCAAAGCAACCCTTTATGGATACTGGTTGATTAAAAAAAAAAAGAATTGGTCTTTATTATCTGGGCTGGATACAATCAGTTGGAGCCAGTGACTTAATCCATGTTAAACTTCTAAAGATTTCTTTTAAGTATTCCATTCTTCCCCCATGTGATGTGTTCTATGCTATTCAATAAACAGAGTAAAGCTCTTTGTTGGGGAAAAATACCACTCTCATACAAACACACACAGCTCAAACAACAGACATACGCAATCACAGACATGGAAACAGACAAACACATACAAGGATAGCCTTTAGGCAGGCACAGATTAAAGGCACACAACAAAGTATAGAGGACACAGTGAGTGTGAAGTAAAGACTTCAAATCTGGACTCCTTCTTGGCTAAACAACTCCAAGAAGTACTTTTCTTTCTTTAATGTGATATTGATGTATTATTGGTAACTCAGAATTAATCACTAATATGCTATAATCTGCACATTTCTGAGTTTATATTATTTTACTTAATATTATGATCTCAAGGTATACACATTTTCCCATAAGCAGTATAAATGCCTTCATTCTCCAAAGGCTTAAAAAACTCCACTGTGTATACATATCATATTTTCTTTATCCATATACCTGACAGACATCTAGACTGATTCTATAAATTAGCTATTATAGCTAGAGCAGCACTAAGCATGGCTATACAAGGATCTTATGGCTTGCTATCATAAAGTCTTTGGAACATACACCCAGAAATGATACAGGTGTGCCATTTAGTAGTCCCATTTTTAATTTTTTTCAGAACTTCATTATTGATTCCATCAAGACTAATCACATTCCCATTAGAAATATATATATAATACATATGATAAATTTATTAGATATACAAAGATTGATAGCTTCCAAAGAGTTCCTATCATTCCATAGGCTGTTTCTTCATTCAATTTCATTCAATAGTTTCATGCAGAGCCCTTTAATTTGATTCAATTGTGAGCAATTGTAATCTTTCATTTTTCCCAGAAAATTATGTATCCACCTTAAAGTATTCTACCTATGTTTTCTGTAGAAGCGTCAGTTTCTGTTTATACATTAAGAACTTTCATACAGTTATTTGACCTTCATGGAAGGAGAACTAGGATCTAATTTCCTTCGTCTACATGTAGTTTCCCCAGGATCACCTGTGAAGAAGCTATGTATTGTCATTTTGTTTTGGTATCTTGTAGCATTCCTTCCTTTCCTGGGTCATGGCATAGTGTGAGGAGTTTTGGTGAAGTCAGCAGTGAATCCACCTGGACCTGAGTTTTTCTAGTGGAGAGACTCATTACCTTAATATCATCATAACAGATCTGATTATATACTCATACTTTAATTTTATAAGCCACATATATCCTGAAATTTATTCATTATTTTTTCTAGATTTTCCATTTTACATGAATATTGGTTTTCAAAGGTGCTCTAATGATCCTGATTTTCATTGGTGTTTGTTTCCTTTTCAACACCTGATTTTATTAAGTTGGGTCTTTCTTCTGGTCCATTTGGCTCAAGGTTTATCAATCTTGCTTATCTTTTCAAAGAATAAACTCATTTCACTGAGGCTTTGTTTTGTCGGGGAGGGGGAGAAGGAGGGCTCGAGAGCACATAGGCTAGCCTTCAATTTAAATATTTCCCTCTCCCACTAGCATTTTTTTTTTAATTAATCCATTCGTTTACACCTCAAATGATATCCCACTTCCTGGCTACTCCTCCACCAACCCCCCATCTCATGATATCCAGCTTCCCAGCTACCCCTTCACCATACCCCCATCTCCCATCCACCCTCCCCACTCCCTCCCACTAGCACTTTTAATGACAGTGAATGAGAACTCATCTCTGTACCACGTGATCTACCACAACACTTGCACATACTGAACATATAGCAAACATTAAGTAAACTCCTAAATTAAATTACCAATCTGGATAAAAGAATCAGGTGTCCAGCTTTCTAATTCTATGCCTTCTGATAAATTATGTTAACATATACATTTGAATGTATATCTTTTAAAACTTTTGTTACCACAGAAAAGTTATCTTTACAATTCTACTCAGCTT
The DNA here is from genome assembly GCF_004785775.1 of Grammomys surdaster. Classification (NCBI taxonomy): domain Eukaryota; kingdom Metazoa; phylum Chordata; class Mammalia; order Rodentia; family Muridae; genus Grammomys; species Grammomys surdaster. Next base: position 4,240,292 of record NW_021620801.1, on the reverse strand, counting down.
AGTTTTCTTTGAGAAATAAACAACTGACATAAAGTAAATTGATTTTTAAAAATGTAAACAATTATCCCGCCCCTCAAAGTCTCAAACAATTCTAGTTTTAATTGAAATTTCTTTCAAATTACCTCTGGAAGTCCATTAGATGATACAATTCCAAGTGAATTTATAAAAGGGATAAAATTTTTGAAATAAACATTTTTCACCTGAAAAATACAACATTTGAATATATAAATCTAAAATTATCCAGTTATATGATGACATATTACAATTTAAAACAAAATAAAATCTAGTCCCAGTAACTATTCACACCAACAGTGTTAACTGCCACTTACATTACATTTAAACTAATGATATTAATTTATAACTGATTTGATTATTTACTTTTTAATAATGATTTCATAACAGAGTTTAAATGGAAAACTGTTAATGAAATGGGATTAATGGCATGAGGAACCATTGAAATCACATTTTAAAATGCCACTTATAAAACATATTTAGAGTACTGGCTGCTCTACAAGTGCAATGTGCTATAGAATTTTTAACCAATTCTTTTTCGTAACCTAACTTTCTTTTCCAAACTTCTTTTTTCTAACAAATAGGAATTAACACAGGAATTAAGTCTAGGAAACACTTACTATTTTTGTTTCTAATTTGTTCATACTTACCTAAGATATTTAGTAGTTATTCAATTATTAAAATTAGCCACTAGTTATATATCCATAAATGCTATCAAGTGGCAATTAAAATATTAGTTTTTATTAACTATACTTGAATATAAGTATGTAAAGATTCTAAATTCTAAGAATAAATTACTTAAGATGAAAAATGGATTTATTCTAATACACAGAATAGAAGTAACTTTAAGTAATTACAAAAAATCCAGGGAAATAGAAAATGTATTTACTACTATTTGTCCTCTTATGATTAAACAACAGAATTGAGACAGAACTACTTCTACGACATTTGTCAGCTTTGCATGGGTAACTTGTTATCCTAGAAAGATGAAAAGTGAACATCTAGGTTTATATCTAAATTTAATATATCCATATAGATATAGATATTCATAAATTTAGTAAGAACCACATTGGTAAAGCATAGACAGCTTGGTAATGATTCTAATACTTCTTTAATCAGATTTTGGAAACAGATCCTTATTCCTTCCCCAAAGTTGTCAGAATTCCAAAGATGTAACACTTCACACATCTGACGGTGAATCATAGACAAAATTTCAATAAATAAACTGTGAGAGAAAGAATGTATAGAATGAACAGAGAGCCTGAATGACATGTCCTAAACTCTATCAAAGGTTCAGTGAGTGATGAGCAACCAGTCTCTGGAAACATGTTTACTCATTACTATAAGGAAGTGGGGTACGTTATTTGTAAAAATCCTTTCAATTCCAAATCCTAGATTCTTGAAGAAAATAATTACTCTATGCTCTTAAGTTCTCCTCAATAATTATTAACATCTGATACAGTATTCAAAAAGAGTCATAAAATACTAATGTTAGATTGCTTTAGTTTAGTTTCATGGAAATAAAACACTAAGGTTTCTTGGCAGGGTGTTTGAAAACACTAAGGATATTAGTAAATTCAATGGAATAGAAGAATAATGCATTTGAAAACTATCATCTTCATGATATACATTCAGTGAGTCCAGAAGGGAGCTATTCTCTTTAAAAGCAACGTAAGAAAGTACGAAATTAATTTTTTCCAAGACTTTTGTTCCTAAAAAATAGAAATGGTCCTACTTTAACAAAAAGTATGCTGACAACAAAAAGGATATATTGTCAGACAGACCGTGCATATATATCTACTTCAGCTGTTTTAAATAACATGTAAGAGAAATTACCTCATCTATATTACACTCGTGTTCTTTACAGAGAACTTCGATAATTCTTGTATCATTTTCTAGTTGTTTTGCTATCCGAGCACTCCTGTTCTGACCTCTTCTGGGTGTTCGAGGTGAACCATTAATGGGGATTACAGCTGTTTCTGTGAAAATGGTAAATTAGATTAAAAACAATTGTGTACTCCATATTGAACATTAATGAAATTGGGCTGTGGATGTAACTGAGCTGATAGAATATTTGCCTAGAAAAGCATGAAACCCTGGGTTCAATTCCCAGCACCACATATTCCAGCAATGCTGGTATATACCTGTAATCCCAGCATTTGGGAGGTGGAGAAAGAATCAAAGTTCGATACTACCATTGTCTACACAGTGATGCCAAAGCCAGGCTAGGTCACATGAAGCCCTATTTCCAAAATAACTAAAATTAAATAAATTATAAAATAATGACACACTATAATTATAATTAAGATGCCAGAAATAATCCTGTAGAATTCTATTCTGTTTATTACGGTTTACTATATGATAACAATTTTAACTTATCAATTAATGCCTATTGAGACACCCTTTGTTTTGTAGTGCTGGCAATCAAATCCAGGGTCTTTATGCATGCTACACAAATGCTCTATCACTGAGGCACAGAGTTCTTGAATGTCTGTTGTGACATATACGCTGCTACAAGTTTTTGTAACTCATTTTTCTTTTACTCTAAATCTCATTCCCAAAAGCCATATCCCATAAACCCAGAGAAAGTCTGACAAAATTTATTTATAAGTTACTTTTAAGTGTATTTTACTCAGTATATATTATCAAAAATATTTCCTAGGCTGCTGAAATTGCTCTGTGGCAAAGACACTTGTTATCCAGGTTGACAACCTAGCTCAATCCCTGTAACCCATTCAATGGAGGAAAGAACTGACTCCTGGAATCTGTCCTTTAATTTTCACACACAGGCACACACATAATTCTCCCACTTGTGTAGGAGGCTGGAGAAATGGCTCGGTGGTTAGGAATACTGGCTGCTCTGTCAGAGTACCCAGGATCAATTCTCAGAATCCATAATTGTCTGTTCAGTTCCAGGGGATAGGATGCCATCTTCTGGCCTCTACAGGCATCAGGCACGCATACATGCTGGCAAAACACCAGTACATATTTGTGACCCACACAATCATAAAACAGAGAACTGACTTTAAAAAGTTGTCCTCTGAGCTCTACTTGCATCCAGCCACTCTACATGTACCCCCTCACACACAAATAATATCAATAAAAATAAAATTCTAAAGTGTGATATTTATAAAAATAAATAAAAGATAAACATAATAATATGATAAACTGTGATTTTCTTAAATAATCTGTATTATTTTGAGTAGACTCGGCTATAAAGAGATTACATGGTAATTAAATATAGTCTAGCCACTCTAGAAATCAGTGTGGAGAATACTCAAAAGCTAAAACATACCCACCATTATAACCCAGCTCTCTAATTGGACTTAAGACTCACTCAACAATAAGGAAACCATGCCTGGTACTTGAAACCTAGCCAACTATCTAAGGGCTAGTGATGTTACAGACCTTGGAGGAGAACCTACAACCCCACTTTTTTAGACCAGTATAATCCCTAATAACAATCCATAAACATTTGTCCTTATACCACAGATAAGTAGTCTTCACTCCCTATCAAGGAAATTTCTCTTTGTCACAGATGGAGTCCATTACAGAAAATCACAACTAATCAAAAATGCAGGGCTGTGAAGTCCAGTCCCAATGGACACACCCACAAAACTCTCTAGTCCTTAAGGCTCAAGAGCCGTTGCAGAAGAGGGGCTAGAAGACTGTAAGAGACAGAGAAACAGGAAGGCTGTATATCCTAGAACCAAAATATGTTTAATACATTCTCAAAATGTTCCAGATTATGTTTTCCCAGGAAGTCACTGTCCAGAGATGAATCAGGCTTCACCATTCCGCTTCTTCAACAGCACGGTTAGACTTGGTGTACTGATCCGTTGTCTAGTTTAGTACTCCTATTAGCACTTTTATCACTCCAGCAGCCGAGAATCAGCTTGTCCTCAGCTACGTGATTCAAGGTTCTATTCTTGAGGTGACCAAAAGAAACATTTCTAGTCTAAGAAACACACTTATTTACACTTATCTTTGCTTAATGTTATCTAACTATACTAGCAACAGTTACTTTTAGTTCAACTATTTCCCATCCTTGTCAGCACCCACTGAAACAGTATCGATTACTGTCCACATAAAGAAAGTCAGGCATACAACATACAATATCCAATACTATTATAGAATTGGCCCCCCTTTTCTAAGAGGTATGGATTACATCTGTCTTGTCTTTTTCTCTACTTTACTACAAATCCCCTCCCTCCACTCCTTCAAGAGAAACCTTTCCCCAATCTTACCTACTCTTCAAGCTTATTTCAAATATTGTTTCTTTTATATGCTATTGACTGGCTTTCCACTGCTACAATTTATTTTTATTTTTAAATTTTATTTTATTTTTATGAGTGTGTGAGGGGTGTATTTAAGTGAGGACAGTGCCCAAGGAGTCCAGAAGAGGGCATTAGATCTTCCTGGGAGATGAAGTTACAGGAGGTTGTGAGCCATGGGTGCTGGGAAATGAACTCAGATCCTTTATAAGAGCGGTATGCACTCTTAACCACTAAGCTATCTTTCTAGCCTTGTTTAATTTATTAATATTATTACATTATCATGATGACAGTGTGTGTGTGTGTGTGTGCGTGCGTGTGTGTGCACATGAACATGTGGGGGTATCAAGGTATACCTGTGGAGGTCAAAGAACAACATTTGGAAGTCACTTTTCTCCTTCTACCATCAATTCTGGAGATCAGACTCGAGCTGTTAGGTTTGTACATCTCACTAGCTCTGTAAAAACTCCCATATCACTAGATCTTCCAGAATAATTTGCTTTGTTTTGATTAATCCAGACCACCCACTACTTATTCTTAATTATTTGTTCAACATTTTATCTTTTTTTCTATAAGTTACACTACTTGAAGGTTGCTATAGTTTGTATCTGGACATGTGCAGGCCCATGTGTTAAAGTGTTGGTCTGCAGCTCTCACCAGAGTCTAACCAGCTAGAGGATCACTAGGAGTGCATCCCTTGAAGGAAAATGGGGCACAGTCCTTTTCCTAACTCTCTTTCACTTTCAAGCTTTTCCTTCTCTAGTAGAAGGTGAACAACTTTACTCCACTGTGTGCTTCTACTCCTTTACCACAGGCTCAAAACAAAGGGGCCAACTGACTGCACTAGAACCTTCCAAACTGTGAGCTAAATTAAGCTTTTCTCTCAGTAAGTTCATCTCGTCAGATATTGTCACAGTAAAGCAGAGCTGAGAACAAAGGCAGAGTCCACACCTGATTAATGTGTCATCATCCTTTCAGTTTCAGGACCACACCAGGCCTACAGACAGACAGTACATAACTACTGAAGAGAAAGGAGAGGAGCACAGCATTGTTCCCAATACTTACTGTATGGTTCTCTGAGTAGTGCAGGAGGGGAGAACTTAATAAAATAGTCAACTACACACAACATTAACTGGAATGAGATTACCAGATCATCTTCCATCTGTAATACTTCTCCTAAAAATGAAAAAGATGCATATTTAAATTTTTAATTGTATTTACCTATTATTTATTTAGCTACCTGTGTGTGCATGCATATATGAGCACATGTATGTATGTGTGCATGTACCACAATGCACATGTGGCAATCAGAGGACAACCTACAGGAGCTGGTACTCTTCTTTTACTACGTGGGTCCAGTGACAAACTCAGGTTGCCAGGTTGATGGCAAGTGCCTTTACATGAAAAGCCATCTCACTGGCCTCAAGATTCCCATTTTAAAGAAAAGTTAAAGACTAGTACCTTTAAATTAGATAAAAATGTAGGTAGTAATATATTCATATGCTCATTCATTTGCTAATCACTACAGACATGATAGACTTTTTTTTTTACAAAAAATAAAATAAGGCTGAGATTTAAAACATAAATGAAGTTACAAAATTATGTAGTGTTAATCTACTCTCTGAATTTTAAGATTAAGGATTATAATAATTCTTTTTTTAATGATTTATCTATTGATTTTATGTATTCGAGTACACTATTGCTCTTTTCAGACACACCAGAATTGGGCGTTGTATCCCATTAACAGATGGTTGTGAGCCACCATGGAGTTGCTGGGAATTGAACTCAGGACCTCTGGAAGAGAAGTCAATCCTCTTAACTGCTGAGCCATTTCTCCAGCCCCCAATAATTAAGTCTTATTAAAATAATCTGATTTTTTTTAAAAATTTACTTTATTTTGGTGTGACTTGCAGAACTCATATTTTCCAGAAACCATGCTGAAGCACAATGCATTCTAATCTTTTATTCAAAATACTTATAAAATATCTCATATGCTCAGTTTAACATCCTATAAAATATTACACTAGCCAAAACCATCAAGAAACAACTCAGAATATCCTAACAGTTTATGCTATATATAAATATACAACTACAAGCCTTGTAAAAATAAATGCATAATAGGTACCTATATACAGATGTAAATTATGATAAAATATAAGTGCATATTTTCTTATGGCCCTATTTTTTTTTTTTTAAGAGAAGTGTAGGGGTCAAAGCGATCACTCACGGTTAATAGCACTTGCTGTTCTTGCAGCCAATCCAGGTTAGGCTCCCAGCACCCAGGGTCATAGATACCAGGCAAACGTGTGTGTGTGTGTGTGTGTGTGTGTGTGTGTGTATGTATGTAAGCAAAACATTCATATACATAGAAGATAAAAATAAATAAATTTTAAAATAAAGGAAAAGTTTGATTTGATTCACTTTCTTCTGGGTATCTGCTAAGCTAGTATTAATGACAATGAATATTGAAACTCCCAAATATGTGAGAAAAGAAATAACTCTGCATCAGGTAGATGTTTTAAATCCATATGGTAAGGTACAAGAGAATGTTTGCAATGAGTTCAGTAAAGAAATATCACAAAAGTGTAGGCAGCGAAGCAAAAATGAATGGTATGAAAATGTCACTATAAACTCATTGGTTTATATGTTAACTAAAAGCTAATGCTAGTGAAGAACATGCTAGTGAAACAGGCATGAAGATTGCTGTTAGGCATATCCAAGTAAGAAGAGCAAAGCCAGGTGAAACAGCTTCTCCCCTCATAATCAATATTGTGAAAGGAAATACACATCAGCCAGGTGCCAGCAGAGGTGGTAAAATCTGCAACACTGTAGCAGAATGCTCATCAGTTCCATCATCTGACTTGAAGGGAGAAGTCATTACTACAGAAGGTAAAAGGGAAGTAAACTGTGCTGGCTCCAGAGATCCCAGTATACTATGCTGACTGGGAAAAGAGGAAAGTATAAAATGTATCCTACGAAGACTCAGAACTGCAAAGGCTCATAGCACACCCAAGGAATTCTCTAGTCTTGCTGTAACTTCTGTAAGGTAGTATAATACCTGTTTACAGCACACAGTAATTCTATGGGGGAATACAATCTAAATACATGCTAAGTGCAAAATGAATGAAGAGAGGGTCTCTCAAACTACCTCAGAGAAAACCAGTAAAATAAAGGAGACAAGCACACTCAAAATAAAAAGTAAAATCACAAAAGGAGGAGAAAAATTAGAGAACCTAATAGAAAGAAAAACCTTATAAACAAACAAACAGACAAACAAACCCAGCGTTCCTGCATTATAGTAAACTCCCATGCCTGGGATGTCAGACAGGAAGATCATTAGCTCAAAGGTAGCCTGGGCTACATGCCAAGAAATTGCTTTGAAACAAACAAACAAAGGAGCTCACTGATCTCAATTTATATAAAAACAAGGTGTCAGATGAACTAAGAAAGAACTAGGGTAACAGAACTAGTTTAGCTCAAAACACACAAAAGACAAGAACCTATATGCAATACAAACTTGGGGATGCAGCTCAGTGGCAGAATATTTGCTTCGCATTCATGAAGTCTTGAGTTCAATTCCCAGCATTGCAAAAATGATTTAAAATAATTGAAATGAGAGAAAAATAAAAACAAAACAACATGATATGCGGGGCAGTGGTGGTGCATGCCTTTAATCCCAGCACTTAGGAGGCAGAGACAGGTGGATTTCTGAGTTTGAGGCCAGCCTGATCTACAGAGTGAGCTTTAGGACAGCCTGTCTTGAATAACCAAACCAAACCAAACCAACCAACCAAACAAACAAACCAAAACAAAAAAAAAACCCAAACAACAACAACAAAAAACAGATACAATGCTCAAAGAAAACATACTGAATAAAATAATACAACATTGTTAAGATGTCTCAGAAATAGAAAACAGAGTGCCTAGTTTGTTTGTTTAAAGTGTTCCAAGACAAATGAATGCAGTATGATACAAATCAATAGATATCCTAGTAAAGATATTAAACCTCTTATTTAGTGTTCATTTACTTTTATTTTCTGCATATGAGCATTTGCCTGTTGCATGTTTTTCTGCCCATGAAGGCCAGAGGAGGGTAACAGATGCCCTGGACTGGAGTTATACAGACTGTGAGCTGCCATGTGGATTGGAAGCAGGGCTCTGGTGCAAGTTTTAATTTTAGCTACTGTAACTAGCCAACTAAAGATGGCTTTATCTACCATGCCATCTCTCCAGACTTAAATCTCAAGTTGAAAAAAGAACTCATCGAGTATTCAGCAACTAAATAACAGGAGGAACTTAAGTTAGCCTCAGATTTCTCAAAAGTAACATTCAATACTATATTTTATTTTTTAAAATTAATTAGTTTTGTTGGTTATTTTATTTACTTGCATTTCAAATGTTAGCCCCTTTCCCAGTTTCCCCTCCACAAACTCCCTATCCCTTCCCCCTCTCCCCTGCCTGTATGAGGGTGCTCTCCCACCAACCAACCCACTCTCACCTCACTGCCCTAGCATTCACCTACAGCGAGGAATCAAGCCTCCACAGGACCATAGGGTTCCCCTCCAGTGATGCCTGATAAGGCAGTCCTCTGCTACATATGCAGCTGGAGCCATGGGTCCCTCCAACCCCCATGTGTACTCTTTGGTTGGTGGTTTAGTCCTTGGGAGCTCTGGGGTGTCTGGTTGGTTGGTATTGCTATGGGGTTGCAAACCCTGTCAGCTCCTTCAGTTTTTGCCCTAACTACTTCTCCACTGGGGTCCCCATGTCAATACTACAAGATATTTTCTTTTTATTTTTTTTTTAATAGTAAATGCTTTTATTTTCAATATTAAAAAATCAGTACTTTTATTATTAAAGCAATTAGTTTTTTTTTTTAAAAAGACAGAAAAGTCGAAGGTGGCATCTACAGGGAAGTCCATCCTCATTGCCACACACACACATGTATGTGTACATACACCTCTGACTGGCTTTAGTCATGGCCCAGCAGTTTCCAGTCACATGAGCATACACACAGGCCAGGAGCAAGTACCAAAACTGCTTTAGAAATGACTGGCCAGCGCAGTCCAGGCGTTAGAAAAATACTCTGCTTGAGGAGAAAGGAAGTACAGTATGGAGTGCAAGAGAGAGGATGCTCGCACACCACCTCCAGCTGACTTAAAGCTGGGGATGTGTTCAGGTCAGCATCAGTAACAGGTCAGCATCAGTAAGACAGGTTGTGTTAAGGGGCTAGGCAAACCCGACAGATGGGGATGACTAAGGGGAGCAAACCCAGGCTATTCCAGCCTGCAGGGTAGGCAGGCCCTCTCAGTGACAGCCTGAGATGGGCTGGCTGGGAGGGTACCAAGTAGAAGAGGATACAGTTAGTTACCTATGCCCAATGTAGGCTGCAGAGGCACTAGCTACTAAGGTCCAGAGAGCTCTAGTCTACAGCTAGGCTGGGTCCATATTTTCTTACAGGACAAAATGACTCAAGAATAGGACACAGTCAAGTTTTCAGGTATAAATACTGTGGACATTTGCTATTAACATGGCAAGCATAGGGAATATGTCATGAAAAGGCCTAGTTTTTAAAATCCCACAAGTTGGAGAGATGACTCAGCAGGTAAAAGTGTTTAAGACAATGTTAAATCCTTTATAACACAATCCAGCTAGCTAAGAAATCAAAGCCTCAGGATCAGAGAAGCTATAATAAAGTAGTTATGATGGGCACAGAATGCACTTACATACAGACCTGAGACTAAAGGCATGTAGTAACTATAATTACAGATGAATAAATGTTACAGTCCTACAAAATGAAGACAATAGAATGTAAAAGTCAGGGAGTGGGGAGAGAGGGACGATGATGTCCCAAGAGTGATTATTGTCATTGTTTTTCAAAGTAGATTGGTGTACAGTGTTGCAGAATGTTCTCTTCCTCGTCTGTAGCCAATCTCAGCTGCTGTCAGCTGCTAAGAGGACGAGGCCTGGCCAGTCGTCTCTAATGGGACTCTGATGGGATCCGGGTTGTTCTCCATCAGCACATACACTAGCATCTCGTGTTTACTGACTACTCATCATGGTTTATTTTCATTTTACTTGTCTCCCATCAATTTCTACTTTCTCCAAGCCAGAAGAAGAAAAACATAAGAATTCACCCGAATCTGGAATAGGTACTAGCATTTAACTACTATACTTTTTCTTTTTCATTGTATTAGCATTATCAAAATACAAAGTCTTTAAAAAAAAGATTCTATTTTAGAAATATTTTAAGAAACATTATGTAAAGTGGCCAAAAAAGTATTATTTCCATTTATTACTTTACTTTTGTAAACTTAAATAAATTTTTAAAATGTAAAATTCACTAGGCCCTGACTTTTATCCCCAGCACTGCTTAAAAAAAAAAAAAAGGGAGAATGTAAGGAAAATGGAAGAGAAAGGGTGGATGAGAAAGAAAGCAGGAGGAAAGGAAGTAATGAAGCATTTCTAATGATGCCCTATTACCATAACTATAAAACGCTTTACAGTGAATAAGCCACGCAGAGACTATAGTAGAAGGATTTATTAATTGAATAAATTTTGTACTATTCCAAATAAACAATTTAATCACTATACTTGACACATCAGCATGCAATAACATATTCATTTACCTTTAGCTAGTAAAAAAGTGATCCAAGAAATTTTTAGCACCAACATAGAATTTATTTCAGTAGATAACCTGGTCAACAAACATAAAGCAATAAAAAAAAATTAGACACTGACAAAGTTTTCCAGCTTTACTTCTGGGTAGTTTGTCTTGTTTTTAATTACAGACTTGAGTTAATAAATACATAATGGAATGAAACCCTCTTTAAATGCACAATTAGCACCTAAACTCAATTAATCCAGCTCTTTGATGTGCCTACCAAAATATTTATTCTAATCTAAAACTATATAAAGCCCAAGGTACACTAATTTGTTTCTAATTACCTTTATACATGTTTGCACTGTTCTTCCTTTTTTATTAATTAATTATTTTTTAAATCAAATCGTAATTTTTACTTATTCATACAGGGGTTATAAACACAAAAAGGCAGGATGTGGGGAAGGGGATGACACCAGAGCGTAGGTGTTCAGGGGGAGTACAGATATCTTACAGAACAGGGTATCAGCTGGGTGAAGGGGACAGGTCACTATGACTCTGCCTACGATTCACTTGTCCTTTTGCTCTGTTTTTCTAATTAAAATGGACAATGTAAACAAAAAAAGATTAGGTGGCTCAGATTTTGTCAACTTTAACACTTTGCCTGGATAATTTTTCCATAGCATGATCATCCATTAGAATTGACAGATTTATATCAATTAATATATGCACAATTTGCATTTCTATCAGTCATTTCAATGCCAGTGCATTAAAGCAGAAAATCTCCAGGACTTCTTGAGCTATTTACAGAGAAGATCACTGACATACTGTTCCAGGCTGCAGCACAAATTTTCAAGATAATTTAGGATTTGTAAATGAGATTTTTTTATGATTATGAATATTTTGCCTATATGTGCGTTTGTGCACTATTTGTGTGCCTGGTTCCTATAGGGGCCAGAAGAGGTCCACCTCACAGAACTGGAAATACCGTCATGTGGGGTGTTGGAAATCAAGCCTGGGTCCAGTCCTCTCTCCAACCCCCTATTTGTTCTTATATAAAAGTATGCATAGCCTTGTTGATAAAATCCCTGTGCTAGATCATCAGTAAAAACTTAATGAATGAACTGCATTTTCCTCAGAAAAGTGACAGAGATCAATGAATTCCAGCTAATTGGTTCTCCTTTGCCATATAAGGCACACATTTTTTGAAGATAAATAATCCAAATAGAATTTTACCACCTTAACTTATAAAGTAGTATGTTTTTATCACCAAAGTAAACAATATGTTTGAGATTAGTCCAGAAAAACAAATTTTAGTGAAAAATAACATGCTACTTACACACTGCTGGGTTGTGTCAAATATATAAGATCACATGTCCTAAAAGGAAAAAATAATTTCAGTAAAATAACAGCTTAAAAAAACTTTTTAAATACTACTGCAGCATGAATCATTAGCTTTCTTTTTTTTTTTTTTTTTTTTAAAGATTTATTTATTTATTTTATTTATGAGTACACTGTCGCTGTCTTCGGACACACCAGAAGAGGGCATCCAATCTCATTACGGATGGTTGTGAGCCACCATGTGGTTGCTGGGATTTGAACTCAGGACCTCTGGAAGAGCAGTCAGTGCTCTTAACCGCTGAGCCATCTCTCCAGCCCCAATCATTAGCTTTCTAAAACAAAGTTAAAGTATATCTGCTTACTACAAAGTGACATTTCACGTCACCGTGTTCTAATTACAAAAGAACCAGCTCCTGTCACTCACCTTTAAATCAAAACCAATGACTGGGTAACTAATGACTATCTAACTAGTAAGTCATATATATCTCTATAGTCTACCCTATAATAAACAAGCTTTGGCACTGCAATCTTCATACTCCAGAAAACTGTACGAGTAAAATGGGAAAAGGAAACCTTGGTTTGATCCAAAGCCACCAATGTTAAAGCCAAATTATTCCATAAGATTAGTCAAAAAAAAAAATCTGAAGTTCCTTTTACAAAGTGCAGGGCAGCCTTGTAAGGCCAAATCAGACTATGTCATTCCCCAGTGTAAAAGCATCCAGCAAACTTTCCACTGTTTGCAGGGCACAGCCCTAGCTCACCACTGCTCAGACTCCCATCCTACCTTCCAGACATCAGCAGTTCAAAGCACATCCGGCCACTGTTTTGGTGTGCACATGCAAGTCACATGCACACTCATTTTTCTTGATACATTTCTATTTCTAATCCTTATTTAGCATTTCTTCTCTTTTTTTTTAGTCAAAATCACCAGTACTACAGTTACCCTTCTAACCTAATTAAGACACATGGTGTACTACATCATTTCTACTTAAATGCAATGCTCTGCACTAGAGCATCCCAACCAGAAGTGCATTTTTCATGTGTACATGTTGTGGTGTATACATGCTTGCACTGGTGCACATGTGCACATGTATGTGGAGGTGGCCTCAGGTTGATGTCAGGAATCTTCTTCAATTGTTCTTTTTTCATCTTATTCTTTGAGGGCAGGATCTCTTGATCAAACTCAGAGCTCATGGATAATAGCAGGGTACTAACAGTTAACTCTAGTTATTTATTTATTTATTTATTTACACTCTAGATTTTATTGCCCCCCCCCATCCTTCAACTATCCCACATCCCATACCTCCAACCCAGCCCCACCCC
>NW_021620801.1:4177870-4226644 GCF_004785775.1 Grammomys surdaster | reverse complement strand
TTTTTTTTTTTTTTTCCGAGACAGGGTTTCTCTGTATAGCCCTGGCTGTCCTACAATAGCTAATTCTTGATGTGGTTTGTTAATTTGTCTACAGCAAAACAGCTGACATCATACAGTTTCTTAAAGTATATTCCATAAAACACTTCTTGTATAAGATCTTAACTGATGTTAAATGCTGTTATGGTTTGTGGTTTGAATGTGAAATATCCCCAACAGGATGACACTTGAGAAAGAGAGTCATGGGGGTAGAGGTGGGGTGGGGGTTCAGGCTTCAGTAGCCCAGACCTCCTTCCTGTTTATGCATTCCTAGTGATGGATGCTTTCCAGGCCTGCTTCCACATCTTCCTTACCATGACAAACTGTATGCCTCTGGAAATGTAGGTCAGAGGAAACCCTTTCTCCTTGAAACTGTTTTTGTAGGGGTATTTTATCACAGCAACAGAAAGTAACTAAGACAAATATAAGTCTTTTAGAAAGTGCTGAACTCAGCCAAACAGATCTATTCCATCAAACTTCTAAACACCTTGCATGGCCTTGGTATATTGTGACTAAGAGGGAATACAATATGAAGATATCGTATTATGCACTGTTTTTCAAACCTGTTTTTTCTTGTTTTAAAAGCTAATATTTGGGCCTGTGAGATAGCTTATCGGGTACAGGTACTTGCTGCTAGGCCTGACAATGGAAGTTTGAAACTGGGACCCACATGGTACAGGGAGAGAGCCAACTCCTTCAAGCTGCCCTCTACTCTCCACATCTGTGCACAAATCTGCCCACATACATGTACATACACAAAAAATAAATTACAATACAAAAAGTAAAAGCTATCATGAAAGCACTATTTATGTATTATCTCATTTGATACATTAAATACTTAGCAGGTATCTGATGGCTAATCTTGATTGTCACCTTGACCTCATCTGGAACAAACTAAAATCCAAAAATCCAGATCTTTAGGTGAAGAAAATACACCTTTAACTCGAATCTAGTCTGGGTCATACCTTTTGCTGGGAGTCTGTAGAAAGAAGAAAGCTTTTGTTCTTTGCCTGCTTGTCCTCACCTTACTGGCAAGTTCATTCCTTCAGGGCCATTAGAGCCTACTTCTTCAGGATTCCAGCATATACTGAAGCCTAGCTGAGACATCCAGCCTTGTGGACTGAGTGTGCAACTACTGGATTCTTGGACTTTCCATTCATAGTTAACTATTCTTAGATTAGCTAGACTGTAGCCTGTAAGTCACTCTAATAAATCCCCTTCAGATATAGATCTAGAGATATAGATACAGGTCTGTTCTATAAGTTCTGCTACTCTAGAGAATCCTGATTAATAGGTACTCTATTAACTTGACTTAGACATTAGAAAACTAAGTACCCAAGTTAGGTAACTCATTTATCCAAGATCACATAGTATATACTCAAGATCAGGTTAGAATACAGACCTGTGTGCCCTACTATAACCCCCCTCATAAATAATATGATAATATCTACTATTTTCGATAGAGAAAAAAGAAGGGTAGATTGGGAGCTTCTACCCTCTCTGTTGTAAGGGCACCTTGTACTTCATAATACAGCAAGGAATCTATGCATATTTACTATAAGCAGCTCATTGTGGACACACTGTAATGATTGTTGAGTAGCCCCAATTCAGGTGATGCTTCAAGAGGAATGTAAAACCCAGTTTCACACGGAAAGATGATAACAAAGGCAAACTGCAGAAAATAAAGAGAGAAGCACCATCATAAGACTCTCAAGGCAGAGCAGAGGGACAGGGCCTGCTCTGGAACACTAACTGCTTCCATTCCCGATCAACTTTGCTGGCTATAGACTCCAGGAGAGATACCTCTAGGAGTTCATCGGTGGTTTCTCAGACTGTGACTTTTCTACATCAAGTACATCTCAGAGATCCAACTCCTCATTGATTATTTGTGTTTGTGTTGATGGTCATCATGAACTATCATATTCCAGTTGTGTTTGAAGAAAATTCTTTGGTAACTGTGGTCCTGTATCCCACAGACTGGTCTGTAAATACTGTTGCTTGTACTGGCCCTTAGGGAACAGGATACAGGAAGATCCAAACCACTTCAAAATTGTCTATATAACTGCTAAAGCTTTTGAACTTCAATATGTAGTAGTTACAATATTCGTTTCTGTTTTTCTGTAATTTAATCAATTCTCTATAACTTCCTTTTCCCTGGCCTTCCAAACTACTTAAAATTACTCTTCAAAAATACAGATTAAAAATAATTCTTAAGACTTAGTAGTCTTAAGATTAATATGAATATAAAGAGAAAAATGTCAGCTTAATGTTTTATCTATTGATCACTGCTTTGTTTGGAGAAAAAGAAGATAGTAAACCACCTAAACAGAATATTCTGTAAAGCCTAAAAAAATCATATATGATATTATTCCTTTTTCTAATACCCTTTTCTCCCTCTCTCTCAACTCCCAGGATATCAAGTGGACTATATCATAAGAAAGTACAATAAACAACAAACAAATCTCTGAGAACAGAAGCTGATATCAAAGCAGAGTACTAACGTCAGATAAGAAAGCAAAACTACTTACAAGCATGAACTAAAATTATTATAGCAGAAATGTAAATGGGGGAAATTCACAGGGCCCTACCCCTAGACAAATAACAGGCAATTAAGGAATGAGAACAGGAAGAATAATCTATCTCCCAGGGAGAAGCCCATTAATGGTTATTCAATATCAAATGGTTAGCCTTTAAATCATATACACACAGAAACACTGAGCAGACTCAGCAGGTTGTAATTACAGATTTATGCATAGACATGTAACAACAACAAAGAAAATGAGGTGCTAGACTTAAAAGGAAGCAAGAACAAAGTATGGGAGGGGAGGGGAGGGGAGGTGTAGGAGGAGTCAGAGGAATAAAAGGGAATAGGGAGAAATGATGTAATTATATTTTAATAACAAAAATAGAATAAAATTACTATAACAGGAAACACCGTATCCCAAGTCATTCCTAGCCCTCAAATTCTAGATCTAGAAATAATCACATGGTCTTTTTTTCAAGCACTGATTTGTGAAGCATTTTCTTTTGCTCTTAAAGACTCATTTCATTTTTACTTATGTGTATATGTGTGTATATTTGTTGTTCAGCACATGTCTGTGCAAGTATCCTGCACAGACCGGAAGCTGAAGTTACAGGTGGTTGTGAGTCACCTGAAGTAGATGCTGGGAGTCGAATTCTGTGAGAGCAGTAAGCCTCTTAACCACTGAACCATCTCTCGAGCCCACCAGAATTTTTTTTTTTTAAACAAACACTGTTTCTTTTTTTTATCTATTTTTATTTTATTTATATAAGTACACAGTAGCTGTCTTCAGGCATACCAGAAGACGGTATCGGATTCTGTTACAGATGGTTGTGAGCCACCATGTGGTTGCTGGGATTTGAACTCAGGACCTCTTAAAGAACAGTCAGTGTTCTTAGCCACTGAGCCATCTCTCCAGCCCCCAGAATTTTTTTTAACAACTGGTTCAGAGAAATTTTTGCGTCCTTTGTCTATCATGAATAGGAAACCTCTACTACAATTCTAGCAAGCTTCTTTTGAGTCATTTCATGCGATGCACTAGACGCTTGGACTTTTCTCTTTTGCACTGTCACGATTATAGTATACTCTAATGATTTATATATTTAACATTACAAGTACTTCTTCACATTGCTAGTCCTCATTAAAACTAGCTTATAATGTTTGATTATAATTATATTTAATATTTAAAATCCAGTTATAAAGAGCTCATTTCTAATTCTCAGACCATGACAGAATAATACCATAACAGACATCTTTGAACTTTTTCATAAAGTCATAGAATTATGAAAAACGAGATGATGTTCTGCTTGGAAAGACTGCCTCTGAACTCCATGAAACTGACAGTCTGAGCTGAACTGAGCACAACTGTACTCAACTAAGCTGCACTGAACTGAACTGCTCCAAACTGAACTAAACTATTCTTTCTCCCTCCCTGCTCTTTAAACAGCCTCTTCTCTGTCTGTTCTGGAGAGAGTTGGGCATATCCTACCTCTGACTCACTCTGTCAAAACTTTCTCTGATTTGTCACTTTGCCCTCAATTAAATGTCACTGACTGGAATCAAAGGTGTGTACCAAATGAGTGTTTGCATTCCAGCCAGAGGGTCCAAAGATGTGTACTAACAGATTCTAGCTAGATCATATCTTTGAATGTGATCTCTTGTCAGAGCAGCCATGTGGCTGGATTAAAATCGCTCTACAAGAATTGATTCCTTCTGATAGGGGTATGGTTAGCAAAGGACTCAGATTCCTTTAATGTGAGATCCACCAGGAGTTTGACCATGCTCCAGTGAGTATATGGGTAATATAAATTGGGCTTCTTTGTTTCTTCTTCTTTTACTTTTGTAGGGGGAGAAGTCCCAAAGTGGGCAGGATTGGAAAGTGAGAGGGCTTGGGGTACAAGATGTGAACTTTCCAAAAACAAAATCAATACAAATATTATAACAAAATATAAGCCAAGTTTAGCCACAATTTTCCAGTTGAACAGTACAAGTGGAACCTTCTCAACTATCACTGGGAGCACAGATCACAACTTGGTAATGGGTCACACATCTTCTATGGACAATATGGTTTCTTTCTAAGCTGGAAGAAGTTAACATTTAGATCACTATTCAGAACTGCAAGTCCTACTAGACAAAATGAGAAGCAAGCTCAAAATCTAAAGAAGCAAATGACATAAAAGGCTAGTAAAAACAGTTACTTTGGGACAAGCACTCAGAATGCTTATAAACAGCTGTACAACTAATTACCCAGGAACTAATAAAGAAATAATAGCAAAATGGATAAGGCTAGGGGATAATACTTAATACTTCTATTACACATGAAACAGTTCTCAAATTGAAGTAAAGTATCACAGTATAAAAATAAAAACCAAAGAATGAAAGTGCAAACCTAATAAAACTTTTATCTTACCGTTCTAATTTGCTGTAGAGTGCACATAACACATTATACTTCTTCAACAGTCTTGACACAGCATTATCAACTTTGGTACTGGTATCAATTTCTTTTAATAAGTCAAAGAATTTATAGACACTACAAAACAGAAAAAGAGTGCATGAGTAGCTATCAAATTTTACTTTATTTCATTTTCAAAGCATGTGCACTTCAATTAAAAAGATTACCAGATCTACACTAGATCACTGTGTATTCTCTGGAAGGGCTGCACTGCCAGCTCTACACTAGGTCACTGTGTATTCTCTAGAAGGGCTGCACTTGTTTTGGGATTTTATTAGAAGCAACCCAGGCCCTAATATCTACCTATCCCTGACTATATCTAGTTAAAGTTAAGAAAACAAGAAAAGCAGGGGCATAAAATATATATATTTGTTTCTAAATATATATGTATGGGTTTTTTAATTAAAATTATTATCAACTGATATACAAAAGCCCCAAAATGTACATTATAGGGGAGTAACATGTGATGTTTCCATACATGTAAACACTGCATACCCAAGATAAACATACAAATCTTCTCAAACATTTATTGCTTGCGAAAAGCAAAAACATTTAAAATACATTCTTTCAGATTTCTGCAATACATTGTACTTAAATACTAAACAGTCATCTGTATCTGAATTTTTTTTCAAAACATACAGTTCATTTTAGTGTTTCCATTTTCATGTTTGAAAATTTGTTTTTACTTATTTACTCTTTGAACAAATAGATATCTTCTACCCCTAAGGCCTTCCAGTCTCCAACAAGGAAGGACAGGCTAACTTAATTGCACGCTGCCCCCATCCTTTCCCACATCAGGCTGCCCTCCTCATCTCTCTTGTACTGTACCTCTCTAAACTAAGTGCCTAAAACACCCTGCTTGGTCTGACACTGCATCCCAGACAGCCTGTGTCTGGCTGCCCAGCCCATGATAATGAGCCCCACCAAGTGAATGTCGACTTCACCTCGATCTGATAACTTTTCTTACTGCTTGGCATTTCCTTGTCATATACACACTAACACTCTTTGTGTTACCAAAAGTTTCATGATTGAATATTTAGAGAGAGAAAGTGAAAAACTGGCTAAAATTTTTAATTGTTAAACAACTTCTAGTAATTCTTTTATTGATTTCTATAAAAACTAATCTTCAATATACATATTTTCAATAGGGCAGTAAAGACGAACGTGATCAGACAGACCTCATGTATCTATTATCATCTTCTCCTCTTCCTCCTACTCTTGACACAAAGTCTCACTACATATTCCTGGCTGACCTAGAATTCACTATGCAGACCAGTCTGGCCTTGAACTCACAGAGATCAGCCTGCACTACACCATCACACTTCACTTCATACATAACTTTGTATATAAAACTGTACAAAAGCAGCCAAGTAGAACAAAGAATAGTCATTACAGCGATTATAGGTTGTCCAAAGCAAAGCCAGGTAAGATATAGCACATGTCTGCGGTCCCAGAACCTGGGAGTCTAAGAAAGATTACTTAAGGCCAGGAGTTTTCGATTCACCTGGGAAGTACAAGGTTACATCTCAAACCAAACAAACAAAAAGGTCTGAGATAGTCAGCAGGAGGTAAAAAACATGTGACAGAGAATATTAAAAAGTGTTCATGCCAAGAGGGTAAAGCAGTGTTGATAAGCTATGTGGAAAGCAAAGAAGGATGCAGGAATGGCAGAAGACAGCAGAGATCAAGATGCTGACTGGAAACGGCTTTGAACTTCCATCAGTACAGCTTAGGAAGTTAGTGAGAAATGCTAAAGTTAAGTTAAACATGAGGACTTTGGTCAAAGAATGAACTGTCATTCTCTCATGGGGCCTTTGGTTTACATTTATTTATTTATTTATTTATTTATTTATTTATTTATTTATTTCAAAAAAAAGAGAGAGAGGGTGGGAGAAAAGGAAGAAAAAGAGTTTATCATGTACATTTGTAGGATTCAGACACACAGAAATCACTTAGAGTAGTGCACATGCTTACAAAGAGTACACCAATACCTGTCTTGAGAGGACTGCACCCCATGGACACTAAATTCTTGTAACAAAGTTGTCTTTTTCTAGGGGTAATTTAAGAGAAGGGATGGGGAATCAGTGCCTGTGGTGTTAGAGCCATTGACTATTGTGAAGCCTGTATGCTATTTATATGCTTTGTTTATATACAAAGCCTTTGTTTTCATTTTATTTAAAGATAGTAAAAAAAAGTGCTATAAAATGTATAATGTATAATGTATAATGTATTTAATCTACTTAGTTTAACTAAAACATTAATTACACTGAATTACAGATTAACTCACTGAAGATATACATCTATTTACCAATCTGGTAAAATTATTTACTGCTGTATTTTGTAAATATGTTACAAAGGAAATAACATAAGTCCTGTGAGTTTGTTTAAGTGAAAATCTACAAATTACTAGAGAACAAATTAATATATGTTTAAAGCTTAAAAAAAATGTTAAGAAATGCCTGGGTCAAGTGTCAATCAATACTGAATTTATGGCAGCTTTTATGTAATTATGCAATTAAAACATCTACTATGCTAAAGTCTTTAACTTAAATAAATCTTACCTAAATTTAAAACAGCCTCCTTACATTTTAAAAGATTTTTAGTTTTTTACTTCTCAATCTCTGTGTATCTGTGTATTTGTGTTATGTGTACATGTGTGTGTCTTTGTATAGGTATGTGCTGGTGCCTATGAACACCAAGGACCAGGGTTAGGTTCCTAACACCCACAGGATGACTCACAGTACCTCTAACTCCAGTTCCAAGGGCTTGAAGGCACTGCACATGGTGGACTTACCTGTAGGTGAAACATAAAATAAAAAATAATAAATTCTTAACCTGCCCCCCCAATTAAGTAAGCTTTAACTAACCCCAGCAGAGAATTAAAATTCATTATTGGTCCCAAATCCCTTATATTAAATTTAATTTTAGCATTTCCACCAACATCTTAATGTGTATTAAAACGTTAGAAGCCCTTTTTAATTTCAGGACTTTTCCATCAGAGCTTTTACCTGGTTTCTATGCTTTTCTGTAGCTCAGTAAAAGTGAATGGCATCTCATCTAGGTCAACTGCTGCAATAAAGATGCAGATGCCCCAGAGTTCCTTCTTCTTTTGAATATATCCTTCCTAGGAATAAAAAGGTTCAAGTATTTTATTAAATCATCTGTACACTGGATACCATGTTGAAATTGAATTACATATGATTTTCTCATTAAATATAAAAGTATAATTTTAAATTCATATACTTGAAAATATTTAATTTTATATTAATATAAAAAACACTCAATTTTTATTATA
This sequence comes from Grammomys surdaster, assembly GCF_004785775.1. NCBI lineage: Eukaryota > Metazoa > Chordata > Mammalia > Rodentia > Muridae > Grammomys > Grammomys surdaster. The sequence continues at coordinate 4,218,340 of NW_021620801.1, read as the reverse complement.
AGGAAAAATTATGAGGAGGTTCAAAAAGTTAAATTACTATTTCCTTTGGAAACTTTGAGTAAGTTAGTTATTTGAAAGTTTGTTTTCTTAGTAGTCCAATATCATTGAAGCCACATTAAAAGATTCTAGAATTTTAAAGTTTTTTCCAGGAAAACAAAAGCTGACCTCCTTCTCAGAGTGTACCATATCTTTTGCTCTAACCCATCCATTTCTATTTCCCTTTTTTCAGTCAAGAATTTTCTGGCCCTGTGCAGTTTCTCAACTAACCCACTTGTCCAATGGATTACATGCACACCTTACTTTATCAGGCTTAAATGAAACTATGTTGAAACCCTTGACCACAGTCAAGCACACATTTAGTAACTGATGAGCAATGAGTAACACTGTAGGTAGACTATTTTTCAGTATGCTCCTCCCCAACAATATATGGCACACTCTCTCTGTTTTGTAGGTAATATCTGGATCATATTAAGATGGAATGAAGTGTCAGATTATCTATGGTCTAATAAGAAGGTAGAACTGTTTGCTGAAGGAACAGATGTAAGACACTTTACACATTTGTGTACATCTCATGTACCAAGTGGGGAATGAGAGCATCTAGATTATCAAATGATTGTGGATAATAAACAATTCACCATTGTCCAACTATAAACTTTTCCTTCTAATATAAACACTTTAAAATGTAACTATACATCCAAAATAGTTTAAATTAAAACAAATGACAATACTGATGATTAGTCAGGAAGAAGTGTAGTAAGACAACTGAACGTCAATGGTAAGTGGTAAAATGGCTATGATCATTTTGAAAAACAAGTTTGGATGGTTTTTATATATTTAAATATACACTTTCTATATCACTTAGAAATTCTATTCCCAATACTTATGCCCAGAAGAAATTAAAACACTACTAATGAACATAATCCCAAACTAGAAATCAACCAAATATAGAAACAGAACTAAATAGAAATAATCAAACTGGTAATTTTATAAACAAACTGTAATAGAATTATGCAGCTGATGCTGTCTAACAAAAAAGAAAAGGCCCTAGTAAATGTAGCAACACAGACAAGTAAAAATTATTACACTGAGAAAAAGTCACCAAAAAAAGAAAAAGCTAGACACAAAATAGTAGCACAGATTCTGTCCACACAGTTCCAGAGGAGGTAAAAACACATATTGAATGTCAGAAACTAGGTAAGCAGCACCCAAATCATCAGGTGATGTGCTGGGGAATGACTACGAAGATGGTAAGAGAACCTTCTGGTGTGGTCGGAAAGCTTTAATCCTTGCTGGTGGTCATTATATGGGAATATATCTCCATCAACTTTTTGAACTACATACTTAAAGTGATACAGCTTGATATGTGTGTATATGTATACATATATGTATAGTGATTCAGCATTACAATAACCATTATATAGTCTCAGAAAATAAAAAACATCAACTTTTGCCTAAGTTTTTAACTTTTTGAGATTATAGTATAATTACATCATTCCCCCTTCTCCTTCCAACCCATTCCATGTACCCTCATCCCTGCTCTTTCAAATTCATGGTCTCTTTTTCATTAACTGTTGCTGCAAATGTGTATTTGTATGTCTACATGTGTTCCTAAATACATACCTCCTCATTTTGTACTTTACTTGTAAGTGCATTATTAAGACATGACTCTGTGGTACTGGATAACCAATTGGTCTGTTCTTCCCTGGAGAGACTACTTGGCCTGCCTTAGCATTCCTTAGTTGCCTGTAGATTTGATGTAGGATTCAGGTCCTGTGAGCTTTTCCCTTCCATGTCATATATCGATTGGTGTCCTCCTTGTTGCCAATGTTTCTTAACTTTTGGAATTTTTAAGTGTACTTACCACATTTCCTGTTTGCTTCTTTGCCCCTAACCACAGACCCCTGTTGAACATAACTGTCCTCACTATACATAACTGTCCTGCCTATAACTACTACAGTCTTTTCTAAGAAAACTCTCACACTCTAAGTAACTAAAGATGACAAAATTTACTATATTGTTTAACATTTTTAAACACCAGAAAAAGGGTTTTATGTTATGCTGGAAGTTGAAACCCAGGTGCCTCACACATACTAGGCAAATAAACTATAACACTGAACTACATCTCCTTCCCTAAAAGCCTCAAATTGTATTAGAATAAAGTCCTACAACCGAACTATACCCTGTCTGCTTTTTGCATATTCTCTCTCTCTCTCTCTCTCTCTCTCTCTCTCTCTCTCTCTCTCTCTCTCTCTCTCTCTCTCTCTCTCTCCCTCTCTCTCTCCTTCCCTCTCTCCCTCCCTCTCTGCCCCTTTCCTCCCTTCCTCCCTCCCTCCCCCTCCCTCTGTGTGTGTTTGTGTGTGTGTGTGTAAGTTAGAAGCTACTTTGACCTATATTACTCAAGTGCTCTCCACTCACCTTTTTGCACAGGATCTCTTACTGAACCTAAGCTTGCAGCTTCAGCTAGACTGGCTAGTCATGGAGCCCCACAGTTGGCCTGTCTCTGCTGCTGCCCTCTCCCAGCATGGGGATTAGAGTTTCTTGCTTGAGTATGGCTAATCTGAACTTGGGTCTTCATGTACACATAGTAAGCATTTTATCCACTGACTCATCCCAACCTTTCATTTTCTCAAAGGTGTATTTCAAAGAATAGAAGTGTTTAAACTTTAACTTAATATGTTTTTTTTTTATTTTACGACTCATTTTTTAGTGATGATATCTATAAAACTTATCTCTAACACAGTTTCACAATGATTTCTTATATGTCCTGCTCTAGAATTATTTGTCTAGGGTTCATGTCAACTAATTTTTCTAAGTACTATGAGACAAAAAATTAATTCTTTTAATTCATATTTATTGGCAATGTACATCCTGCTGGTAAAGGTTTGAGTACAACTTGGCAGAAGCTGGCCTCTCCTTTTACCATGTAGGTTCCAGGAATCCAACTCCAGTTGTCAAGCTTGGCCACAAGCACCTTTACCCACTGAGCCGTCTCTCAAACCCCGTAAATGAAGTTTGACAACTAGATATCCAGTTGCTCCAGCTTCATTTATTGAAAAGAATAGCCTTGCTCTACCGATTTACTGTTGCACCTCTCTAGAAAATGAACTGACAACACATGTGGTCTCTTTCCAGCTTCTCTACTCTACCACACTGGTCTACATACCACTTGTCTTTTCACCAACACTACAATATCTCGATTACTATAGCTTTAAAAGTTCTGGACATTTTTAAATGAGTATGAGTCAAGACTTTTCTATCAACTTCCCTGGAAATGCTATACTTTTAACTCATAGTTTTAATTTCTATTTTAATTCTATGACTGAAGAGTCACGCTATCTACATTTTTTTCCTTCGCGCTATCACTGTGAGCCCATTTTTCTTAGCTTTTAAAGTCCTCTAACATCCTTGTGCTCTTTTCTGTCTCTCTGTGTTTAACTCCAACCCATTGCTACCCTTCTTTTAGTAAGAACCCAGCCCACTCCACAAGCCCTGCCATCATCTTCAAACAGAGAGTCCCTGTCTCATGCTATTTTGTAGCACAGTGACTCTGGGAAGCTCCAGGATTTATTTCCAATCCAATTTACAACTAAATCGAAAACAGGCTTGTTTTTGTTTATTTGTTTTGCTGTAATTTCATAAATCTTTTTATAAAGAACTTGTAAATAAAATTTTTTTTTCTTAAAAATTATAAAAGGAAGGCTGGAAGGATAGATCAGAGTCCAAAGTGTACATTACTTTGTCAGAGAATTCAAAATCGGTTCCTGGCACCTCATCAGGTGGCTCACAACTGTTGATCTGACTGGCACCTCTGACCTCCAGCTTGCATGAGCACCTGCACTCCTGTGCACATACACACAAGTATACGTCATTTTTAAAAAGCTTAAAAATTATTGAAGGGGACCCAGAACAGCACTTAAAAATTATTAAAACAAAAGTAACTATTTCTCAGTGAACACAATCACACACAAAAGATAAAACTTGTGGAGGAAATAGATAAACACTTTGCGAAACTAAAAAAAAAAAGGGGGGGTATTTTGAGATATTTGGTTATACAGCTAAAGAATTCACCCAGTAAAAATAACTGGGGAGCTGGGTCAAGATCCTTGTAACAGATGTTCTAATAGATACTTACACATCCCCAAACAGTGGCAATCACCTCAATATCGTAAAACAGAATAGCTAAACAATGCTATGGGTGAATTATGGGATCACACAAGATCCTAAGGCATTTTTAAAGAATAGTACAAGCACATGGAAAATGCCCAAAGTCCAATATTTAGGTGGAAGAAGAAAAACTACAAAATTGTTTGTATTTCTTGATTCCGATTTTGTAAAAACAAACAAAATAGTAAGGAAAGGAATACAATATCTCTAAAGTGAGTTCTTATCTCTACAGCTACTAGAATCATAATCAGTTTTAATTTTCTTCATTAATTCAAGATACATAGTCTTTATTAAAATCAACTGCAACATAGAAGATGCAACAGTAAAAAGTGCTAGATTTATGAAAAACAGGATAGAAAAATTAGAAATATTATAAAATTATGAAAATAGCAAAACTTCAATTAACAATTTAAATCAAAATATACAGTCATCACTTTACATAACTATCTATTATGTGATTTAGTGTTCCTCTGAACCACTCTAAAGTCAACCCCAAATTAGTGACAATTTATTTGAGCTTGCTTTTTGACAATGTTCTCACTTATGAAAGAGCTCCACCAAGTGGTGACAGTAAGTATCTTGAAAACAAAACTGCAGTCTGAAAAACTTAACAACTGAAGCTAGCTGAACATGAATCTAAACTGTAATTTTCCAAGGTAAAAAAGTCTTACGAGATTGGCAGCAGGAAAAGGCTGTCATCCAAAGCTGACAGTCTGACGTTTATATCCAGAACTCATGTGTGCCACAACATGAGTGTGGAAGTTGTCCTCTGACCTCCACATTCATGTTATCCCACATGTGCCCCTTCACACACACAGTAAGTAAGATGTAATGAAAATAAAATACTAGCAACTGGAAATATGTACTCTTCCAGTCAAAAATAGCAAGGCTGCATTAAACATTAGGTGTGCAACAGAAAGTCTTGAAACAGAAGAGCTACTTCTTTCTATGCTTGGATTTTTTCTTCATCTAGGCTTTATATATGAACAATAGAAACAGGACATTAATATGTCAGGAAACCCCATCCTACTTGTACAGCCTGACCTGGTAGCAGTCAGTATTAAAGATGCTCTTGGATATGTACAGAAGATGCAAGAGTGGCAGTCACAAAGGAAGGTAAAGGCTAACCTGCTTGACTCAACCACAGGTTTTGTTTGTTTGTTTGTTTGTTTGTTTGTTTGTTTTTTGAGACAGGATTTTTCTGTGTAGCCCTGGCCATCCTAGAACTTGCTCTGTAGAGCAGACCGACTTCCAACTCAAGAAATTGGCCTGTCTCTGCCTCCTGAATTCTGGGATCAAAGGTGTGCACCACCACACTCAGCCAACGGCAGTTTTTGTTTTTGTGTTTTTAAATGTATTTATCTTAATCTTAGTTTATGTATATTGGTATTTTGACTGTAAGGATGTCTGTGTGAGGGCATTGGATCCCCTGGGACAGGAGTTATAGACAGTTATGAGCTGCCATGTGGGTGCTGGGAACTGATTCATGCTCTTCTGGAAGAGCAGCCAGTGCTCTTAACCACTGTGCCATCTCTCCAACCCGCCAATCGGTTTTAATAAGACATGATGGGGTAAAAACCAGATGAATTAACCATCTAGTTACATAATAGATTTGAATGTGGAGTTAATTCTACTACAAGGAAAACATGGACCTGGCAAGTTCAGGTTACCTGACCCTATGCCCAAAAGATGAACAACCAAGATTCCTTCCTTAAAGATTGGACGCAGATCTCAATGTTACAGCTCTTCCTTGGACTGTGTCTGACTTGCATGCTCATTTTTACATCTATCTCAACAAATTTATAAGTATCTTGAAGACAGAAAATTCTAATTTCTGTTATACTCTCCAGAGTCTAGTACACTATCGAGCACTAAAATGACACTAAATGCATATATTTTAAAGCTGTAGTAACATCTATGCCTTAATATGGAATATAGTAGCTTTCAGATTTTCTTTTTTATTTTTCCTTAACATGATCAGAAAAGCAAGTAGCAACAGAATCACCCAAGAAAAAGTCTGTTGATTCTACCCTGGTTTCTTCGGATCCCATCCACATTCTAATAACAAATTAATTGTATCAACCAAATAATTCAAAGGCCTCATTTTCTATACAGGGAACATAACTGGCCTAGAATTTAGCTCCTAACATTCACTAATGATTTTAAAAAATATATCTAGCAAAATTAAGAGGCACTTCCTCGACATTACAAAGTCCCCTTCAATTACTGGAGGTCAGGCCTCTATCCCCGCCTTCGAAAGATTAGAATCGCCACAGCCCTTCTATACTTAGAGAAGGGAGGAGATATCAGGAGCAGCCCTGCTTATACACTGAAGGCCTAAAATCAGCCATAGGTCTAAAATCAGCAATAGTCCTGTCATACATGTATACTAACACCAAGTCTTGGGTCTCTGTGGAAAAACATTGAAACAGATGGCTATAAGCTATTGTAAACAGGCAGCTTTTGTAGAAATTTACCAGCCTGAGTAGTCATAGACCTTGTAAATAGGTAGCCTTGGCAGATAATACCAACTTAGATAAGGACAAGTGAATCGTAGGTAGAGTCATAGTGACCTGTCCCCTGAACCTTCACCCAGCCGATACCCTGTTCTGAAAGATATCTGTATTCCCCCTGAACACTCACACTCCAGTGTCATCCCCTTCCCCACGTCCTGCCTTTTTGTGTTTATAACCCCTGTGTGAATGAGTAAAAATTACGATTTGAAAAAAATAAATTATTAAAAAGAAAAAAAAAGAGGTACTTCCTCAACTTAATAAAGACTATCCACAGAATACCAGCTGTTAAGTCAATAATGACCAAGCTACAATCCATAGAACTACAGAGGTTGGGTACAGAGTAAGGGATTAAGGGGACATGGATAGACCTCCCTAGGAAAGGGAAAGATGATAGTTATAGGGGGAAGGACCAAGAGGATCAAATGTAGAAGGGGATGAAGGAAGGAATATGGAGAGAAACAACCAAAATTAAAGGCTATTTGAGAGATAGTATAGAAGCCTAATACAGTAGAAGCTCCCTAAAATACATACATATACAAAAGAGATTTAAATAAAATCACCAAGAAATGGAGGAGACAGAGCCCCAACTAGACATCTCCTGTCACCAAATGAAACTTTCAGTGCTAAGACTGGGTTACATCTAATTGAGCTGTTGGCCAAAGGAGTCCTATAGGAACCCCCAAACAACCCAGACTGTTGCCAAGACTATAGGCTTGTCTCCACAAACTGACAGCAAGGCCCCATTGCTGAAGATAAAACCCACACAACTCACTGAACATGGCAAAGTTGAGTTGGTGCCTACATAATGCCTTCATCCCTACATTCTATTATCTTTGGTACAGAAAGGTACTCTGCACACAACCAAAAGAGAGATGTAAACACCCACTCAGCTTCAAACGGTTTGATCTACAATGGTGTCCTACATGCAAGATCTGCTAAGGCAATAGTGGCACAATGTTTGTGGAAGTAACCACCAATATCTGATCTGACTGAAAGCCCACTCCACAAGATGGAACCTATGTCCAACATTGCTTGGATGACTGAACCTGAGATTAGATAGCCCTGGCACCAAGGGTAAAACCAAATATTACTATTCTACTAAAAGAGTATAGCAATGAAACAAAACTACTAATGACATTCTGCTATACTTATAGATCAGTGCCCTGCTCAGCCATTTTCAGAGAATTTTTCTCTTACAGCAGATGAGAAAAAATACAAAGACCGACAGCCAGACATGATGCAGAAAGTAAAGGACCTTGGAACACTCCAAGGGAATGTCCTAAATGGAAGTTCCCATCAATCTCTCCCCTCAGGGATCATGGGACCCCACAGAAGAGGAGGCAGAAAAAGTGTATGAGCCAGATGAAAACAGTACCTTCTAAATCAACACGATCAAAGTTCATATGAACTCACAGAGTAAGGCAGCATGCACAAACTCCACACCAGGCCCTCTGTGTATATTTTATAGTTTCCTCTTCAGTATTTTTATTGAATTCCTGAGTGAATGAACGAGTGGGTCTCTGATTCTTGTGCCTGCTCAGGCTATGTGCCCTAGAGCTGAAAGGAACAGAGAATACATGTCCCTATCCCTAACCCAGAAGCAATATGCGACTGATATCTACTTGCAAATGTAAATGTAGTTTCCTCTAAGGGACTCTCACTGGGGGACACAAACTACTCTCAAAGGTAGGCTGCATGCCCAGCAGTAAGTGCCAACAGAAAAGGACTCAGTAGTCACTGGAGGTTCCTTGTCTCATAACATCATGCCAGGGCTTTTCTATTTCTTTTCTTTTAAATCTTATTATTTTATTTCATTTATATTTTTCTCTTGTTTTACCTCGCGCGCACACGTGCGCGCGCGCGTGTGTGTGTATGTGTGTGTGTGTGTATATGTGTGTCTGTGTGTATATGTGTGTGTGTGTGTGTGTACTATGGCTCCCAGTTTAGTGTTTTTTATGGAGTTCTCATGCCTTCTCTTGTACTCTTTTCCTTCTGTTTGTTTGTTTTGTCCAATTCTGATGTTCTAGTTTTTGTTTTATTTTGTTATTATCCCTTAGAAGCCTGTTTGTTTTTTTCATGAGAAAGGAAAGGGGTGGGTCCAGATAGGAAGGGAGGTGGAGAGGAACTGGGAGGAGAGAGGGAGGGGAAACCTTAATCAGGATATATTATTTGAAGGGGAAAAAAATCTATTTTCAATAAAAAGGAGAGAAAAGAATCTTCACAGAAAATCTATAGCTAATATCATACTTATTGATGAGAAAGTAGAAACACGGTATCAGTCTTATCCTTTACCACACACTGACATCATTCAGAATTCCAGAATAATGCAATAAAACAAAAAGAAAAAATAAAAGTTGTTTGGACTGAGAAGAAACAAAAATGCCTTTGTTTAAAATTATTCAATCATTTCTACAGAAATCCCAAAGACTCAACAGACTATGAGTTCTAGTAGACTGTGAGTTTAGTAGACTAAATGTTAAAACAAGGATACAGAAGACGAGGTTAGGGCACAAAACCCAATCGCTTTGATATATCCCAACAAATAGCAATTTTTTAAGAACAAAATTAAGCAGGATGAGGTGCACATGCCTTTAATTCTTGATTTTTGTGAGTTTGCATCCACCCTGGCCTACACAGTGAGCTCCAGGCCAGTCAGAAATACATAGTGAAACCCTGTCTTAAAAAAAAAAAAAAAAAAAAAGGCTGGGTAGTGGTGGTGCACGCCTTTAATCCCAGCACTTGGGAGGCAGAGGCAGGCGGATTTCTGAGTTCGAGGACAGCCTGGTCTACAGAGTGAGTTCCAGGACAGCCAGGGCTACACAGAGAAACCCTGTCTCAAAAAAACCAAAAAGAAAGGAAGGAAGGGAGGGAGGGAGGGAGGGAGGGAGGGAGAAAAATATATAATTACATGAGCATCTAAAATGGAATAGTTACACATAAAGCTAATAAAGTCTATACAAAATCAACCTGAGGGAAACCATAAAACTCTAATTAAAAAATAAAAGACCTAAATAATCAAGAAGACCTATAAATTCAATAAAATGATTCTAAAATTAACAAGGCATTATAGTTTGGATTGAAATGTCCCCAAAATGTTCAAGACTTGGTCCTCAATGTAGCAATGTTCAGAGGCAGATAACAGAGATAATCCATCAATGGGCTCATAACTGAATGGTCCATCAAGAAGCGGTGGAAACTGCTGGAGCTGCATCTAGCTGACAGAAACCGTCATTGAAGGCACTCCACTCAAGGGTATAGTTCTTGCCCCTGGCCCTTTTCTTTCACTTTCTCTATTTCTTAGTCAGCATAAGAAGTGCAGTTGTGCTCTACTGAACACTCTGAGCCATGTTTGGTCTTGGCTCAGCTGGAAGTGATGGAGCAAGTTATCAAAGACTGAAGCCTCTGAAATTATAAACCAAAATAGACATTTCCACCTTTTAGATGATCTTCTCATACATTTTATCTCAGTGGCAGAAAGCTGACTATCACATAAGGAAAGGCATTAGACCCAAACTAGCCCACACGATACTGAAGGACAACTAAACTAAAATAGAATTAGCACCTAAGACTTATGACAAGGTTCAACAGTAAAGATACAGGGCACTGGAAAAGGAAAAATGGAGAGTGTGGTAGTTTAAATAAGAACGGGCAAATAAGGGGCTGAAGATCTGGCTTGGAGGTTAAGAGCACTGGATGCTCTTCCTGAGGACACAGGTTCGATTCCCAGCACCCACATGGCAGTTCACAACTGTTTCCAACTCCAGTTCTAGGCCACCTGGCCCCTCATATATATGCAGGGAACACACCAAGCACATTTGGGAAGAAGAAAAAGAATGCCCCCACTAGGCTTCTCTATTTGAAACTTAGTCATCAGGGAGTGGCATTACTTGAGAAAGACTACCAGGTGTGCCCTTGTTGGAGGAAGTGTGTGGAGGTGGGAGCTGCCATAGTCATAGTGTGTCTTAAGAGCAATAGAAGAGTGACTAAAACAGAAGTTGGTACCATGAGTGGGGTATTGCTGTGACAGACCTGACCATGCTGATTGTTGGAGCAGTATAGAAGACTTCAGGATTGGGGACTAGAAAAGTAATTGAATGCATTAAGCAGGGCTTAATGAGCCATCCAATTAAGAGCTTGGAAGACAGTGGTGCTAAGGACTGTAGGGACCCAGTTCAAGATGTTTCAAAGGGAAATAATATTAGTAAGTGACCTAGAGACCATTCTTCCATAATTTTGAAGAAGACTGTGACTGCTTTCATTATTCAAAAAAGCTGCCTGATGCTAAACTGGGTTAATGATGTTGGCAGTAATTTCAAGATAGCTTAGTACTGACCCTGTCACTTGGTCATTCATGATCACTCTTATGCAGATTTATAATGAAAAAGATCAAGCTGAGCAAGAAAAAAATAGAAAATTTATAGCTTGAGGAGAAAAGGGAATCATCAGGAAATGAAATGTTAGAGCCAAGTCCAGTGCTCAAGGAGATAAAAAAGTTTAAAGAATAGCCTGATGATAAATGGAATAATGAAAACGTTAACATCAGGGAAAGAGACCAACCAGCTAAGCTTTCAAACTGTGAAAAGGAATTAAAAGAAAAAGCTTAAGAAGTGAAGGAATTCATCAACAACAGAAGGGAATACAGATGTAACTAAATGAGGGGCTATGTTCCAAGCCCAGAAGCAGCAGAACTTGACAGCTCCAGCCATGTGGTTCTGACTTCCGAGTCAAGAGTACAAGAAAGGGGTGGTGGAATCTCCCTCAGCAGCTAAGGAAAGCCACTGAGGCTAGGTGTGTACCAGGAGTGAGTGTCCCTGTATGGAAGCATAGAGAGGCAATTGCTTGAAGTTGTGAAGGTAAAGACTGGATTACACTAGAACTCCCAAGATGTTGAAAATGCCAAGTTGTGGGACACCTGCCTAGGAGACCTAGATACAGGGCATGTAATCAGTCCAAGTGAAAGAAGCATGTTGCAGTCAACAAACCTGAAAGTTGTTGGAGATGTAGAGCACTTTGACATCAGATGTGCAGATACAGAACTTGGAGACTGCCCATGTTTTTTGTTCCTTTGGTCCAGTATTTTCTTACTACCCTCGCTTTCTTCCCTTTTGTAATGGTAATGCATATTCTGTGCCACTGTATGTTGAAAGTATGAGATATGATTTTTTATTTTGATTTTACAGAGGTTACAAAATTTTCCTTGAGTCTCAGAAAAGACTTTGAACTCTGGACTTTTAAACAGTGATAATACTGTTTTGAAGTTGGACCGAATGCATTTTTTTTATTTTGCATTATGATATAGCTACAAGCCTATGGGTCCTAGGGAATAGAATGTGGTAGTTTGAATAAGAATGCCCCCCAACATGGGGCTGGAGAGATGGCTCAGTGGTTAAGAGCGCCGACTGCTCTTCCAGAGGTCCTCAGTTCAATTCTCAGCAACCACATGGTGGCTCACAACCATCTGCAATGGGATCCATGCCCTCTTCTGGTGTGTCTGAAGACAGCTACAGTGTACTCATATACATAAAATAATAAATAAATCTTTAAAAAAAAGAATGCCTCCCATAGACTCCTATATTTAAATGTTTAGTCATCTGGGAATAGTACTACTTGAGAAGGTTAGTAAGTGTGGCCTTGAGGTTTCAGAAGCTCAAGCCAGGCCCAGTATCTGTCTCTGTCTGTCTATCTGTCTCTGTCTCTGTCTCTATTTCTATCTCTTTTGCCTGTGTGTTTGATACAGAACTCTCCATTACTTCTCCAGCACTATGTCTGCCCACATGCTACCATACTCTCCACCATGATGTAACAGACTAAACTTCTGAAACTGTAACTAACCCCCAATTAAATGTTTTAAGAGTTGCCATGGTCATTGTATCTCTTCACAGTAATAAAAGAGAGCTGAGACATAAAGAGACAGTAGAGAATAGAGAGACCAGAAATGGAGATACACAACTGCAACCTAGTATAATAGTCTTTGATAAAGGAGTAAAACACAATACTATGGAAAGATACCTTTCCAGCAAACAGTGCTAGCAAAGCAATTACACATCTTCACACAAAAAGAAAAAGATGTTATAGACTCAACCCTTCCATACCACACAAAATTAATTAAAAATGGGTCAGAACATGAGAAGGAAAATGTAAAGTAACAAGGCTAGAGATCCAGCACAGTGCTAGTGGAGTGGTTTCCCAGAGTGCACAGAACTTTGGGTTCAATCTCCAATAAAACACACAAACACACACACACGAGAGAGAGAGAGAGAGAGAGAGAGAGAGAGAGAGAGAGAGAGAGAGATAGTTGTTCTTTGGTTCAACACTGAAATTACAAACTTTGGTCCTGTAAATTCGCTGTCAAGAGAATAAAAACATAAGCCACAAACTTGGGGTAAATATTTGTAAACAACATAGCTGATAAAAGAACTGTTATCCAAAAAAATGCAAAGAATGCTTTAATTTCAATAATAAAACAAATAACTATTAAAATAGGAGAAAGATCTGAATAAGCATCATATCAAAAAGGCTATACAAATGGTAAATAAATCACTTAACATATATGCTATTAGGATGTTCAAACAAGAAATTACTTCACATTTATTAGAATGGAAAAAGAAAATGCATAACACTGACAACACAAAATGCTGGCAATAATGTCCAGTAATTGACTAACAGGCTTAGAAATGTAAAATGATTAAGCCATTTGAAAATCAGTTTGGCCGGGCGGTGGTGGCGCACGTCTTTAATCCTAGCACTTGGGAGGCAGAGGCAGGCGGATTTCTGAGTTCGAGGCCAGCCTGGTCTACAGAGTGAGTTCCAGGACAGCCTGGGCTACATAGAGAAACCCTGTCTTGAAAAACAAAAAAACAAAACAAACAAAAAAAAACCAACAACAAAAAAAAAAGAAAATCAGTTTGTCAGTTTCTTACAAAGCTAAACATATTCTTACCACATGATACAGCAACTAGTCCTTGGTATTTGTCTTAGTTGGAAATCCTACGGTTATAATAAACACCATGACCTTAAACAACTTGGGGAGAAAAGGGTTTTTTTCAACTTACAACTGTCAGGTCACATTCCACTGCTGAGGGAAATCAGGGCAGAAGCCAAAACAGGGCAGGAAACTGTGGAGGTAAGCAGCCTTGGAAACGTCTTGCTCTTTTCGGCCTGTTCTATTACAGCACTCTGGAGCACCAGCCAAATGGTAGTGCTGTCCACCTTGAGCTGGGCCCTCCCACATCAATTATTAATCAAGAAAATATACCACAGACTTTCCTACAGATTAATCTGGTAGCAACATTTTCTCAAGATTCTATCTTTCAAAATAACTCTAGCTTGGGTCAAGGTGAAATAAAAACTAGCCAGCACAGTCTTTATTACAAGGAACTGAGCGTCTCTCTCTGCCTCTGTCTCTCTATCTCTTTCTTTCTCTTATAGACACACACACACGTACACACACAATCTGCACTCTGCACAAGCTTGATATGGTAGCACAAGCTATAACCCCTGGCAGTCAGAAGACTGGGACCAGAGAATCAGGAGTTAAGACCAGCTTAGGCTGCACAGTAAGTGTGAAGCCAGCCTAGGCAACTTATCAAGATCTTGTCTTGAGACAAATGTCTGAGAGCTTCGAAGATGGCTCAGCAACTGAAGTAGCTTGCTATGCAAGCATGAGAACCTGAGTTTGATTTCCAGAACCCACATTAAGGAGCCAGGCATGATGCCACATGCTTGAAATCCCAACCAACATGGAGGTGTAAACATTGATGCCTGAGCTTCCTGGATGGCCAGTCTTACCCTAATAAGTGAATTCTGGGCCAGTCTCAAAAGAGAAGGTAAACAGAGCCTAAGGAATGATACCAAGGTTAACCTTTGGCCTGTATATGAACATGTGAGTACACACACCTATGCACATGCATGCATAAACACATACACACAAAAATTGGTATGTATGTTTACAGCAGCTTTACTCGTAATTGCTAGCATGTAGAAGAAACCAAAATACCCTTTGGAAGTAGAATGGATAAACTGTGGCACAAATAGATGACAGAATATTATTATTCTAAAAAGAAATGAGCCACCAAGTCATTAAAAGATGTAGAATAAGCTTAAATGAATATTATTATGTGAGAGAGCCCAACTGAAAGGTTGTATACTGTTTAGCTACTATATTACATCCTAGAAAACGCAAAGCCATGTTTAAAAAAAAAAGTGATTACTACAGGTTGAAAGAAAATAGGCAAATTCAGGATGAACAAGCAAGGAGAATTTGTAGAGCAATGAAAGTATTCTATATTACTACAATCACAGACACATACCATTCAACATTTGTCAAAATCAATATACCACTTAACATCAAGAATAATCCCTCATGTAAACCATGGACTTAGAAGTAATATGTATGGGCTAATGTAAAGTCATCAACTAACAAATAAACTACTTTAAAAGGAATTTTAACAAGGATAAGGCACAAAAAATAAGGATCAGAACTACTGTTTAGCATAAAATTAAAAAGTTGAGAAATAATTAAATTACTTAAGACACAAGAGACTAGGCATAGAAGGACTCTGACCCCTAAAAGATAGGAATCTTAAGTGTGAGTCATACAGATGCTCAAATTAACTTGCTGAGAAGTGACTGCAACAGCAGAACAAAGCCGTAAGAAACAAGAGAACAGTTGCTCTTCAAGAAATGGTTAAACGGAGCTGGAGCACAGGGAAGCTGCTCTGGCTTGAATGTCCTTTATGCTGTCTGAAACGCTTCTTCAAATCTCATGGCCAGCGTGGCAGCACTGGGGGTTACAATGTTAAGAAGTGGCTAAGGCACTAAAGGGATAAATTCCATGGGAATCAGTTCTTACTCTGATGGGTATGTCTCAGCACAGGAGTGAGTCCTTAGAAAGTGAAGCTACACCTCAAGGTTTCTCTTCTGCCTGCTCTGGTTTCCCCTGCTTTTTTCAACACAGAGGATTTCAGACTTCATCTCTCTAGAACCATGAGCCAAAATAAATTTCTACAGGCATACCTATAGAGATTTTTGGAACTGCGGCAACCCTCTCTACAGCAAGCCTACTGGCACCACTGTTCAAAGAGAATGTGCTCGCTTCATGATTCATTTTGATTGGTTTGGTTTTCTTGTTTGTGACAGGTTTCACTATGAAGTCTGAATAGGATTGGGACCCACAGGTTCATATACTTGAATACTTTGTTCACAGTTAGAACTACTTGGGAAGGGTCAGGAGGTGTGGCTTTGTTGGAACAAAGTGTGTCACTTGGGGCAGGCTTTGAGGTTTAAAATGACTCTTACCCTCCTGGTGTGTTGTCTTTGTTTTGTACTTGTGTCTTAAGATGTGAGCTCTCTACATGCTCCAGTGTCATGTCTGTCTGCCTACTGCCATAGTCCCCACCATGATGGTCGTGGACTTTTAACATTTTGAAACTACAAGCCCCCAATAGACTTTTTCTTGTTTAAGTTGCCTTGGTCACAGTGTCTTATCACAGCAATAGAAGAGTAACTAAGGAAAAGCCCAAGCTGACCTTAGACTTGTGACTCTCCTGCCTCAGCCTGAATGCTGGGATTACAAGTGTATGCTTTTATATCCAGTTTCATGTTTTGATCACATTTTAATAATTCTCATACTACTTGGCATTATTTTCACTATTATTATACCTTATGGTTATCTACAGTCTGACCTTTAATATATGAGTATGACTATTTGGGGGAGCCATTGAGTTATACCCATATAAAACAATGGACATAATAAATATATATGTCTTATAAAATTCAACATACTGTTCTCTCATCTCTCTTAATCTCCTTATGAGTCCCTATTCTGTGAGACATGAAATTGAAACTAGGCTAATTAATAACCATATACTAGTTTTGTTCAACTGAAAAAAAGGCATATATCTCTTATTCTAACTCCCAAACTAAAATTATTAAACTTAAGAAGTGTGTGATGGATAATCTTAGTTGTTGACCTGACTACATCCTGAATCTACTAAAACTAAAGCTGTGTGTGGTGGCGCATGCCTTTAATCCCAGCACTTGGGAAGCAGAGGCAGGCAGATCACTGTGAGTTCAAGGCCAGTCTAGTCTACAGACCAAGTTCCAGGATAGCCAGAGCTATACAGAGAAACCCTTTATTGGAAAAATAAAATATAACAACAACGAAACCACAAACAGCGGGCCACATCTGAGGGATTTGTTTTTGTTTTTGTTTTTCGAGACAGGGTTTCTCTGTATAGCCCTGGCTGTCCTGGAACTCACTCTGTAGACCAGGCTGCCCTTGAACTCAGAAATCTGCCTGCCTCTGCTCCCAAGTGCTGGGATTAAAGGTGTGTGCCACCACCACCCGGCTCTGAGGGATTTTCTTGATTGGATCATTTAAGATGAGAGGACCCAACCTAAACCTGGGTCACACTTTCTAGTGGCAGGCCACATAAAAGGACATGGAACAGTAAGTTTCGGGGTTTGCCCACTTGCCCTCATTCATCCTGGCAAGCTCATCTATCCTGTTGCCAAGGCATTTCTTTGATGGTATTAGAGCCTACTTCCACATCCCAAAGTTGACTGAACCAGTTGAAACGTGTAGCCTCATGGACCAAACAACTATCAGACTCTCAGCCTTTCCTTTATGAGACACCCATTGTGGCATATTAGCAAATGGAACAAAGCCTGGATGACAGCATGCATGCTTAAAGCATGGTTCATTGAATAGTTGAAGTCTGCTGTTAAAATCCTAAGACCTACAGATGAGAATAGAAAATCTTTTAAAAATATTTCTGCTTAACTGAAAATGTACTTGGCCACCCAAGTACTCTAATAGAGATGTACCAAGTAACACTATTTTCATGTCCACTGAATTAAAAATCCATCAGCAGTATAAATTAAGGAATAATTCTGACTTTCAAGTCAAAATTTAAGAAACATATTATGTAAGTCTATAGCTGCCATAAATATTGAACTCTCGAACACATCAATCTAAACCCGAACTGAAGGTGCTTTATCTCTTTTTAACTACGTGTGTGGTCCTTGCATGAGTGTATGTGTGCTCATCCACATTTGTATGCATGTCTGAAGGCCAGAGATGGACACCAGATATCTCCCTCTATCGATCTCTACCTTATTCTTCTGAGACAAGTTCTCCCACTGAGCCTGGAGCTGGCCATTTAGGTTAGGCTGGCTGACTACCAAGACCACAGGATTCATCTGTTTCCGTCTCTCAGCTTTGGGATTACAAACAAGTATTGCAGCTGTGTCAGTAATCAGGTAGGTAGGTGTAAAGGAAACAACTGAATTCTCATACCTGTATAGCAAATAATTTATCCACTGAGCCATGGTTTAACTTTTAAGTACTAATCAAGTGCAAAATAAAATGGAATGTTTGATTGAATTTGTTCTTGTAACAATTTCACACACGTACGCAGTGTATTCTGACGACTCTCACCCTTGCCTCCTCATTTCCCTCCCACCTCCAGGATACACTCCCTCCTGGCCAGTCCCTTTCTCACACTCAAGCCTTTCTGTTTTGTTTTGTAACCCAGAGTTTAGTAAGGGATGCCAGTGCAACATGAGTTTGCTACCATTCACTGGAGCATGGTGAAGTCATCAGGGGTATACAACTGAAGACAATGTCTGCCCTTCCCCCAAAATCCATCAGTAGCTCGTATTTCAGCAGGGAGGGATAAGGTCAAATGGGCCTCTCACTGATCTATGATGGACTGCTGACAAGCCCAGTCCTGTGCAGGCACATTGATGCCAGCTGCTGCCACTGTCGAGATCATGATTGGCTGTGTCATGCCCACAAGGCAGCCTTTGAGGAGAAGATAGAATTTTGGTTTTTGGTGTTTTTGTTTTGTTTTGTTTTAGGACAAAAAATATGTGGACTTTGACTCAGCAAATTACTTTGAATATATTTGATATGTGTTAACTTATTTAATATTTACAATGATTCCAAGATCTGGAAATTAATGATAGCCCATTTTATGAATGAGAAAAGCAAGAACTAGAGATTTTAGGTAGTTTGTTCAAGAGTGTGGAGTCACCACATGGTTTATTTCAGACTTCTTAACCCATCCTCTCTCAATAAACACCATCCACTTTCAATGCCAAAAAAGGTTCCCCCAAGTCACTACATTCCTCTTGTTTCAGAGAACAGACAACTGGGACCACAACAGCTGCTTTGCAAACAGGTTCATTCTGTCTTTGCATTTGCTTCTCTGAACAAATTCCATTATTCTTAGGCCAACCCTCAACATTAAACACTCACATATTGTAAGAAAGGGTCTGTTGGATTACAGCAGGACAAAAGAATAGTTTTCCACACCTTCCAAAATGTATCAAGTCCTAAAAGTAACACAAAGTCCTCTGTTGTCTTCCTCCCCACACAACCAGGAATGAATTCATATATTCTAATTCCTATCATGATCTTCACTAGGAAGTAATATTTTACATTAATAAGGAAATGTAGGAACAAAGCTGGGAAGAGAAAGGGGTAAGGCAAGAAAGCAGTCACATTTGCTTGTATATATTTAATTCTACAGCCCAAAATGGTTTCTGCTCCTAACAGACTTTAATACATGGCTGATGGGAATGTGAACTGGTCCAGCCAGCCTTACTGTATGACATACCCAGCTATTCCACTCCTAGATATATACCCAAAGGTATATATCAACGTCAGTATACTACAGATACCTTTGCACACCCATGTTTACTGGAGCACTGGTCACAGCGGCCACAGTATGTTATCAGCCTATGTGTCTGTCAACAGATAAATGGATGAAGAAATAGTATACATACACAGCAGAGTTTTAGTTAACAAAATCATGTTGTTTGCTGGAAACTGAGTCATCAGATTAAGAAAATTAAGTCAGACTCAGAAATATAAACATCTTATATTTTCCCTCATTTGTGGATCCTAGATTTTACATATACTCAGAAAGCTACTTATTTATTATATATGCTTAATGAGAAATCAGAAAGTTGGCTAGGAGAGTAAAAGAGAAGGCCCATGTGGTAGAAGGGGGGAGAAAGAACTCTTCTAAGTTGTCCTTTGCACGGCCACCCTTACTCCTACCCATGTCATCCATATAAACCAGTTTTTTTTTTTTTTAAAGGAATAATAGCTTGTCTTACAACCCAAGTACCTGGTTTGTATAAGCAAAGGAATTTTCTTGTTTAACTTAAAAAAAAAAAAAAGGGCCTGGAGAGATGGCTCAGCAGTTAAAAGCACTGACTGCTCTTCCAGAGGTCCTGAGTTCAATTCCTAACAACCACATGGTGGCTCACAACCATCTGTAATGGGATCCGATGCCCTCTTCTGGTGTGTCTGAAGACAGCTATAGTGTAACTTAAAAAAACTTAGAGTGTGTATGTATGTGTGGATGCATACCATGTGTGTATGGGGATGTGTACATGTCGCAGTGCATGTAAGAAGGCCAGAAAACAACACTGTGAAGACAGGTCTTTCTTTCCATGTTTATATGGGTCCTCAGGAAGTAATTCAGGTCATCAGGCTTCTGCAGCACTTTTACCAGCTGACCCATTTCACTGACCTTTCATTTTCATTAATTTTTTTCAATGTGTTTTCAATGTGCAAGTAACCACATGCAGAGATCAGAAAAAAAGAAATCAGGTGTCCTGCTCTATCATTACCTCATTCCCTGGAGACAGGGTCTCTCACTAAGCCTGGAGCTGCCTGGCAGTCAATGATCCTCCCATTTACACACACACACACACACACACACACACACACACACACACACACACGCTGTTGAGGTTACAGGTGCAAATGGCCACACCTAGATTTCCTTAAGTTGTGTATTGGGAATTCAAATTTAGAAATTCAGATCCTCATGCTTGTGCAGCAAGCACTCTGATCCACTGAACTATCTCCCTAGCCTCACTCCACAAAGTATAGTTCTAAGTAAACTGTAGTTTCTAAGTAAAGTTTGTTGACTATTGGTCATGTATATTGACAAATTATATTGTTGAGGTTAATGTTATTAACCTTGATCTTCACATTTTCTACATAATTCTCTATCAGGTAAGTTCTACAGCTTGCAGTCAAGTTTATAGAAGTGATTCATCCAGACTTCTAAGAAAGAAGGGGTCTTGTCCCTGGAGTTTCCAGGGACATTACTATTTGCATCAATTTTAATTTTTGAAGACATTATTATTATTATTATTTTGCTATTTATTTTTAGTTTATGTGTATAAGTGTTTTGCTTGCATGCATATCTGTGCACCAATGCATCTCTGGTGCCCACAGAGACCAGAGGAGGACATAAGATCGCCTAGAACTAGAGTTATAGAAGGTTGTGAGCCACCATGTGGGTGCTAAGGATTGAACCCAGGTTCTCTGGAACAAAAGCTGGTGTTCTTAACTGCTGAGCCATCTCTCCAGCATGCAGGCATGTCTGTTTAGGGGTATATACATGACTGCAGCTGCCAATGAACTTTAATTCTCTGGATCTGGAGTTAAAGGTGGTTGTGAGCCACTTGACATAGGTGGAGATTCTCAATAAGAACAGTAGTTAGTTACTCTTAAATGCTGAACCAACTCCATATGCTACCATGCCTGCCTCTATTTGTTTCACTGCTAAACAAAGATCATTCAAAGATCTGGAGACTTTAAACATACTACTTTTAAAAACATCTAAATTCCCAACTAAAGACACTTTCTCTTTAATAATCAAATAAAAAGAAATAAAGTATTGAGTAATCTTAAAAGTTTGTAGATTTTGACTCAGTAGATTAGCTTGTGAGAATTTATTCAAAGAAAGATATCAGAGAGTCATTAATTTAATAATTTACAATTAGCAATAACTTGCTTATACAGAAATTATTTTTGTGAGGATATATCAGCATAAACAAGTTAGTTGGGGAAAAAACTACATACCCAACAATTAATTTTTTAAAACTCCTGTGGTTGTTATATTACCACTAGAAACTCTATTACCAAATAAAGTTTATGTATTTATGTAATTTAATAACCTAGAAAATTCTCATGATAAAGCATGCATGAGGCCCCAAACTCCATCCCAGCACTGGATAAACCTCTGAGCTTGGGGCCACACCCTGTAATTCACTCAGAGTCTGCTCAGAAATTCAAGGTCACCCTTGGTTATTACATAATGAGTTCAAAGTCAGCTTGAGCTTTATGAGACCCTATCTCAGAAAGAAAAGAAAAGAAAAGAAAACAAAGGAAAGAAATAAGACTCAAAAACTCCTAGACAAGCTAATAAAAAGAAGAATCAAATTAAAAATAAAGATGTAAAGGAGATTATAACAGGCTCTGAGGAAATCCAGAAAGGAAACAGCTTCAAATACTTCCATTCCTCCCTCAAACTCCTAGAAAATCTAGAAGACGTGGATAAATTCCTAGAGCTACATAAGCTACCAAAATTAAATAAAAACGATATAAGTAAGAAAAATAGACCCTAGAAGGCAGTGAGATTAAGGCAGTATAAAAAGTCTCCACAAGGAGAAGTCACAGCCAGACGGATTCACTACCAGTCTTCCAAACCGTTAAAAAAGACCTATCAACAACCCTGTGCCAACTGTCCCTTTTAACAGAAGGGAGCAGGCACTATCAAACTCAATCTACTAAACCAGGATTACTCTACTATCAAGCCCAGATAAGGATAAGACAACAAAAAGAAAACCATACACAAAATTCCCTGAAAAAATTCTCAAAACAACAATAAAAAAAACATTCTCAATACAATTTTTGCAAATCAAATCCATAGGACACAAAGAAATTCATCAACCCATGACCAAACTGGTTTTATCCCAGGGACACAAAAGTAATTCAACATACGAAAACTGATATTTAATACAACCCACACATACGCTTAAAGACAAAAATCATGACTATCTTAATATAAGCAGGAAAAGTTTTTGACAGTGTTCACCATCCCTTCTTGATAAAGTTCTGAAGAAAGGCTGAAGTTCCTGATACCTGAGTAAGATCTTCAGAGTGAATATAAAAAACAGAAAGAACAGATGAATGGATGAATGAATGAATGAATGAATGAGGCCAAGCATGTGGCGTATATTTGTAATCCCAGTATTAAAGAGGCAGGCAGATCCCTGGGGCTCACTGGCCATCTAGGCTCAGCCTACTTACTGAATGAACTCTAGGCCTGTGGGAAACTTAGTCTCAAAACAAAAACAATGAAGAGAGAAAAAAAGGAGGAAGGGTAGAGGCACCTAAGAAAGACACACTGGAGGATGTCTTTTGGTTTGCACTCTGGCTGGAGAAATGGCTCAACCGTTAAGAACACTGAGTGTTCTTCCAGAGGTTCTAAGTTCAATTCCCAGCAACCACATGGTGGCTCACAACCATCCGTAATGGGATCCAATGCCCTCTTCTGGTGTGTCTGAAAACAGCTGCAATGTACTCATATACATAAATAAATAAATAAACCTTTAAAAAAAAGTAAGAAAGGAAGAAAGAAAGATCTCAACACAATAAAAGCTATATATAACAAACCTATGTAAACATTGTTCTAACTGGGGAATAACTGAAAGTATTTCCTCTAAAATACGGGATGAGGCAAAGGTACCCACTCTTACTGCTCCTATCCAATATAATGCTTGAAGTCCTAGCTAGAGCAGCAAAACAAGAGAAATAAAAGTGATACAAATAGAAGAGGAAGAAAGTATCTCTATTTGCCAAAGGTCCAATCCTGTATCTTAAAGACTCCAGTAGAAAACTCTTTGATGTGATAAATACTTTTGACACAGCAAAATATAAAGTCAACGGACAAAAATAAGTACCTTTATACATACCTATAACTAACTTGCCAAAAAAATAAATCAGTAGGAAAAGATCCCATTCCTAACAGCTTCAAGAGCATTGTGGTACACACCATTAATCCCAGCACTTAAGAAGCAGAGGCAGAATCTCTGATTCAAGGCTACTTGGTCTACATAATGAGTTCTAGGTCATTTAGAATTACATAGTAAGACCTTGTTTCAAACAAACAAATAAACAAGACAAAAAGATATTAGCTTCAAAAAATAAAATGCCTAAGAATCAACATAACCAAAGTAGTAAAAGACCTCTACAATAAAAGCTTTAAAACCCTTAAAGAAGATGAAGATACTAGAAAATCAAAACAAAACAAAATAGTCTTATGCTCTTGGATTGGCAGAATTAATACTGTGAAAATAGTTATATTACCAAAAATACCTACAGAATCATTACAATGCCAGCCCTATTTCTAGTGACATTCTTTACAGAACTAGGATGATGTCAGTTGGTAATGTTAGTTTGAATTGCCAACTTGACACAGTGTAGCATTACTAGAAGGGAGTCTTCAGGAGTTATATAGATCTGACTGGTCTGTGGACATAGCTGTGGCAAATTGCCTTGACTGCTTTAATTACTGGAGGAAGACCCACCCAATCTTTTAATTGAGATGGGAAGTCCCAGCCTGAAAGTAGGTAGCACCATTCTAGGGTTTTTGCCTCTGAACTATATAAGTAGGAGTAGAGAAAATGTTATGAGTACTGGGCATGCATGCATTTCTCTCTCTCTCTGCTGTTTACTGTAGATGGGATGGGACTACCTGTTTTAAGTTTCTGCCTCTTTGACTTCCCTATTATGATAGACTATAATCTGAAATTGTGACTTAAAATAAACTTCTCTCTCCTAAGTTGTTTTTTTGTCAGGATATTCTATCACAATAGAAATGAAACTAGAGTATGAGATGACAAAATATCCTCAATAACAAAAGCAATCCTAAGCAAGTTATCAGATTTCAAAGTATATTGTAAAACCATAGTAACAAAAACCATATGATATTGGCATACAAGTACACAGACCAACAAAGAGAATTCAAAATTAAACCTATACATTTATAGCCACCTAGTTGTTGACACTGGGGGAAAAAGCTTCTTCAAATAATGTTGAGGTAACTGGCATATACCTGCAGGAGATGAATAACTCAATCTGTATCTTTTGCCCAATACCAGGCTAATGACATTCTTCATTGGTTAAAGGCACTTGTTAAGCCTGATAACCTGTGTTCAATTCTAGAACTCATATGGCAGAAGAACTGACTCCTGAAAGATGTACTCTGACCATGACACATGCACTGTTCATGAGGGCATGTATGCACACACGACAGATGGATGGATAGATAGATAGATAGATAGATAGATAGATAGATTGTAATTAAAAATAATATAGGGCTGAGTGTGATACATCAGATGGTATTAATATCTAAAACTTATAAAGAACCTCAAATTTTAAATATTATTTAAGCAAATCAATAAATAGGCCAATGAACCAACTGAACACATAATTCTCACAAAAAGATATACATATGAGTACTAAAAATTTGAAATGGGGAAATGCAACTTAAAACTGCTTTGAGATTCCATTTTGCCCAAGTCAGCATGGCTAAAATCTAAACAACAAATGTTAGTTAGCAAAGATGTGGGGAAAGAACCTTATATATTGCTGGTAGTAAGGTAGAGTAGGGCAAGCACTATGCGAGTCAGTGTGAGGTTACATAAAACTACCATTCCACTACTACATATATGTTCAAAAGACATCCTCGCACATCCATGTTTCCTGTCATACTATTCACAATAGCTAAGAAACAGAACAAGTGTAGATGTCCATCAACCCATGCACAGATAAAGATAATCCAGTCCATATATATAAAATAATTTATTCAACCACAAAGAAAAATGAAATCATGTTATCTGTACAAAAATGAATACAACTGGAGGTCACAGGCTATACTAATCAAAATAAGACTAAAAAAAGACAAGTATGTTCTCTCCTATGAAGAGTCTAAATTTAAGAGAGAGAGAGAGAGAGAGAGAGAGAGAGAGAGAGAGAGAGTGTGTGTGTGTGTGTGTGTGTGTGTGTGTGGTCATGAAAGTTCCCTTTAAATAAAAGGGAAAAAGAATAATAGCACAGGTGCAACACAAATGCAGGAGAAGCTGTCTATAAGTGAAAGGGGACCAGCAAATGGAAGATAAAGGGATGGGAAAGGAGTAGGGGAGGAGATGAACAGAGAAAGCAATAATGATGTATCTGTACAAAACTGTCACAATAAAACCTGTTACTCTGTACATCAAGTTAAAGTGAAGTCAGCTCAATGGCTGAGGGTACTTGTCCAGAAAGCCTGGCAACTTGAGTTCAATCCCCAGAACTCCACTAAAAGGAGAAGGAACACACTCTTCACACCCACCACCACCATCATTGTTGTCCTTATCAGAATCACCACCACTGCCACTACCATCATCATCATCACTATCAGAATTTTTTTCATTTAAAATAAAAATTAAAAGCCTAAGAAACCATTGAAATAAAAAGCATTTTAGTGCTATCAGAGAATACTCTTGGGTAGTGGAATTAATAACTTTTACTTTATATTTTTTTACTTCCTAGGTTTTCTTTTTAAAAAAATTAACTTTAAAAACATCCTTACCAGGATTCCATCCACAGATGAAACTTTCTCCCAAGTTAGCCAAGCTCTTTCTCTGACATGATCGGGTACCTTTAACTTCTGACATAATGCAATAAATTCGGGTTCTTCAATTTCTTCAAACTCAAGCCTACAAAGTAAAAAGTTACAAAACGGATACACTTACAGATCAAATCAATTAAGCAAATACTTGTTTCTACAGTTTACATATATCAGCACAGTTTTGAAAAAGAACATCTCTAAGTACTTTAAGGTCACACTTTATCTTTGAGAACCATTACACATCATTTAAACATATGCTTATCTTTTTTGTGGCTTTCCAAAATAAGACTAGCACAAAGTGAAGAACAGCTGCTAGCATGGTGAACCACAGATACTCCAGAGCAGCCAGACAGTGTTGTGAGACAAAGCAAGTGCACTAGTTAAAGCATGCTGGGAAGACAGAACAACTGTCACAGTAAGAAAGAAAAAAAAAACCTACCACAGTCAATCCATACATTCTCTCCACCTTTTTATATTTCATAATGATTAACTTGATAGAAATGATTGCGTCACATATTTCAGTCCTATCTCTTTGACCTTTCATAACCATAAGCTTTTAATGGCTAATTCCTTTCAACTTGACATATAATAACACCACTATGAAGAGCAACTTAACTCTTGAAAATTTACTATGATCCTACACGAAATATCTTATGCATGGTTTTACTGAATCCTCACATCAGCCATACATGGTAAATATTCCCATTCATGGTTTACACACCTACCACATTAGGGAAATTAAAGCAGTCACTAAAAGCATACTAAGTAAGAAGTACCCAGGAATGAACCCTGGGTCTTAACTTCATCATCTATGCTCCTCACCACTTTTCTAGCTGGGCAACTCCCTCTTCAAAGCATAATTCGTGTCTGCATATTTCAATAATGAAAGTGCTTCCGTCTCCTAGTCTCAGCTTCCATTCCACCTGTAGTACTTAGGTGAGAGACAGTGTAAAAGAAATAATACCTCAGCTGTCAGAGTAGGCTTATTCGAGTGCAGATGGACTGGGCTGTACTAAGCTATTTTCTAACCTTCAGACTGAAGCAGTCCTCTTATCCTTGCTAAGAACAGTGGTGCACTACAGGACGTTTCAGACAATAAAGCAGTTTACCACAGTAGTCCTGGAAGATTATAATGGTGCAGAAATATCACTTAGAGGCCATCTTAACCAGCATAACATTGTGGCACAATCCATTTGGTACTTGTGCAGTTAGAGGATGCTGCTGTAAACAAGCCTAAATACACTGCTACTTGTAGGGAAGAATAATATGTACAAGAACATTCGGGACACAATTCCTGAAGTGATTGTTACAGGCTTATTGTTTCCTAAACTCTAACTTTATCATTATTTTACAGCATATTTCTATTATTAAGAAATAAAGTTTACTGTCTAACAGTATGCTTTGTTACACTGGCAGCAGCCTTGTATCTGTAGTGTTTACCACCTCTCTTGATTGCAGCAAGATAGCATAAGGACTATCTATATATCATCGGTGTTTGTCTAAGCACATTCTGCAATGATCACACAAAATTCATTTAATGGCACAGTTCAGAAGAGGTAGCAAATCCCTATGGTGAACACACGTGACTAAAGGTAATTCAGAGATCAACTGTTAGTGCTTTTAAGAACCTCTGTGGCAATGAGTAACCAAGATGAGACTATGTCTTGTATAGTTTAAACTTAAAGAACTTTTGAGAATTCCCCAAAGTTAAAAGTATATAAAAAGAGAAAGAAACTAGGTCTGTCTTTCCCCAGGCAATGGCTAGAACTTCAATGTGTACGTTTATTCTACAATAGTCAATAATACGTCCAAAGCTGTGTAGACAGCATGGAATCTTTTAGAATACGTTACTGCTCTTTCTAAAGAGAAACTTCCACATACTGGTTACATCAGAGCTTAATTAGAAACAAAAGCAAACTCTTCCCCTGGAACAGTCTCCAAACATAGTTTTTATTCTGTATTTATTGTCTAAGAACATGATTTTTATTTGATCCATAAGAAAATCCATTTAATATGAATTTTAATAGACTTAGACAAGCAATTTCCAAAATTATTTCAGTCTCTTAGGATTTGACCTGAACTCTGTTAAGAGTCTGGGTCATACAAAGAGCCTTGATGCTCAATGAGAAGCAAGGAGCTTGATACAGCTCATCAGGGTACTGAATGCCTACAATCCCAGAACTTGGGAGGCCGAGGCAGGAAAATAGAGAGTTCAAGGCAAGCCTGGGTTAAAATCGGGGTGGGGGTGGGGGTGGGGGCAAAAAACAAAACACAAAACCTGGACTTAATGATGGGCTAGAAATAGGAGGATGGTGAGAGACAAAAGCAATTCCCATTCTACAATGGATCTATACTCTCAAAACTAGTGCTGACAATAACAACAATCATATTGTTTCAATTTCTGTTACTTAATCACACAGTAGCTCAGTCAAGAAAAATATGTTGAAATACAATAAATATCCCTCCGTTGTTCTTATTGGATCCACATGAACTTAAGTTTAGATTCCATTTAATAAATGGAGAGAAAAGTTCTTTGAGAGAACACAGTACCAAACACAAGACCAAAAAAAGGGGAGGGGGGAGGCACCAGAATCCGTGTATGCTCAAAGGCAAAAGGCAAGAAATAATGAAGCATGCTGCGGGCCAATCAGCACGCAAGGAGAGTTCTACCCTGAAAAAAAAGGGGAACAAAGTTTAGAAACTTCCAAGCCCTTGCATGTAAATGTCTCCTGAAACTTTTGCCCACATACCAGTTCTTCTAAGAGTTATGCTCCACCAGTCTCCACAGATGGCTTTAAATCCCCGGGGCCTCAAAGCATTGTTCTAAAGAAACCCCCACAAAGCCCGGGAGCTGAGGACCCCGTGAGCAATTGACACCCACGACCCTGCGCCTCGCCTACTAAGGCTTTTCTTGGCCTCTCCCAGGACCAAGCTGCCAATGCAGCGCAAGCTCAGAGGGAAAGGCTCCCAACTGTTGCATCGCAGGACTGCAAAAGAGAAAGTCAACCCACCCCGGGGGTGCTCCGGATCTCCACGGGAAGAAAAAAGGAGGAAGAAAGAAAACAAACACCGGTCGACTTTTTAAAAATATTTATTTCAATTGTGTTTGCATCTGACGGGGGCTCTCCCGGACCCGCCGGCTCCGCGCCTGGGCGTCGCTGGAGTAGAGCCTGCACCTGTCACTTCGCTCGGGAGCAGGAGCCCCACCCGCCCGACACCTGTCAAGCCGCAGCCCAGACCCCTTCGGGATGCCCTCCCCGTCGCCCGCGAGCCCGGGACCGTGTCAGCGCGCCGCCGCCACTCCGCGGAGGTGGAGGACCAAGGGGACCCCGGGGACCCCGGGGACCCCAGGCACCGCTCCTATCGCCAGTCCGGCCCCGCCGAGATGCGCCCGGCGACCCCGCCGAGATGCGCCCGGCGTCCCCGCGCCCTTCCCTTCCCTTCTCTCCGGCCCGCGGCGGCCGCGCTCCTCACCTGGCCAGGGGCAGCTCTTCGGGGCCGCTGTCCTGCGCGGGGTCGTCCTCCCGAGGCGGCGGCGGCGGTGGCGGGGGCTCGGCGGCCGCGGCTCTGCGCGGGGCTTTGGGCGGCATGACGCGCTGCGCGGGCCGGCGCGAGCAAGCGAGGGAGGCGCGCGGGGAGGCGGGCGCGCGCGCACGCCGGGCACGCCCCGTCCTCACCCGACTCCCGTTACAAAAATAATGGGAACGTCCCCTGAGGAAAACCGGACGCGCCCGGCAACCGAGCGCCCGGGCCAACCGCGGGAAAACGTCACTTCCGCCCGCGGCGTCACGTCCGCGAGGCTCGCGGGTCGCGGGCGTCAGTGGGGAACCGGGGCGGCGGTGGCGGCAGCGGCGGGCGAGGGCGAGGGCGCGGGCGGGAAGCCGCGGGGAAGCCGCGCCTGCCCGGGCCTGTCTCCGCCCGCGTCGTCCCCGTGGGCGGCGCCAGCCGAGGCGGGGCGGGCTCGCTCCGAGGAGCCGCGGCCTCTGGGAGAACGCTGGACAGGGCGCGCCCCTCGACCGGCCCGCGCGGCCGGCAAAACAAAAACAAACGTGCCCGGCCAGTGGGAGGTGGGCTCGGCCGGGGTGGGCGGTCCAGGGTGGGGCCATTAGTGGCTTTCTGGAGACAAGGGAAGATGGGCGTTGAACCGAGGGAAGAGTGGGGTTAGTCTTTTGATGTGGAAACAGGAGGCGCGGTCCAAGCGCGACAGATCTTAGCGGGAAAGTAGCTTTTGAAAACCAGTTTGCCAGGCGGACCCGACTTTGAAAAATCGTTTACAAAATCGTTTGAAACGAAAGCAGAAACCAGTTTGCTGTGTTAATGCGCACGATCCGACCTCCTTTCATACGTTTCTCAGAGACAGCCGGTCAAACTGGGAAGGTCAGCATTCCACTTTGTGTGTTGGAAATGGGAGTTCGGGGAGCTAATTTGCCCGTGTCACATAGCTGGTCGGTGGCAGAGGACTCGAACCCAAGTAATATTTGATTCGCCATGTCACCAACGCACAGACACCGGAAAAGAGCATACTAGAATTACGGCCACCAAAAGCTGGCTCAGCAACTGTAGCTTTTCTAGTTACAGTTTTTTCGTGTCAACATAATTTTCTCTCTTTGCCAGTCCTTATTGGGGGTTGTCACACAACTCCCTAATTGAAGTGCTGTGAATAAAATACAGTTGTTCTGATGTAAACTATCTTGGAACAGCTGAGCAAGGACTGAAGAAGCAGGAACTTAATTGGGTAGGTTGCAAGCCTGGGCTTATTCTCTGCCTTGACGTAAGATGTGTGAAGGATACATGGGCCTAACTTCAGAAGCCTTCTAGAGACCAAATGTTTGTCAGGAGGTAGAGCCCCAGGCCCTGATGCAGCCACGGAGAATGAAAGGAATTATAATAGCAGTTGAGTTCACCTTTTCCCAGATCTAGCTCAGGCTACATGGGAGCCTGATAAAATGATATACAGAAATGATACAGTCCTGCCTTATAATTATCAGAGAATGTGATAATTGCCAATTGACGCCACCTTGGTAATTTGTGGCAAGCTATTCTTGGGGGTAAGGCAGAATGTCAAAAGAACTTGGATCCTCAAACATGTAACAGAGCAGGTGATTGGTCATCTCTGCTGGTACTGACCTCATATCAGCTGATGGTCAGCTTTTTGAGTCAGAAGTCATTGTAACTAATATTTCCCCCGTAATTCCCTTTCAACATACAGATCAAAGTTGAACCTGACCCGGTAGCTCAGGCCTGTAATGCTCTGAGGTTAAGGCAAGAAAATCATAAGTTTAAGACATGCCTTGGCTATAGAATGAGTTGAACTCCAACCTGGGTAACTTAGTAAGTCTCTGTCTTATAAAAAAAAAAAAAGTAAAAAGTCTGTGATATAACTTAATAGTAGAGTGCTTACCTAGCATGCAAGGAGCTATGATTCCAGTACCCAGGAGTTTACACACACACAGAGGGAGAGGGAGGGGAGAGAAAGAGAAGAGGAGAGAGAGGAGAGAGGAGAAAGGGAAGAGGGTGAGGGGAGGGAGGAGAGAGAAGGAGGGGGGAGGAGAGACAAGATTTTTCAGACATCATTACAAACCTTAGAATCTAAGGCATTGGCCATATGAGACCATAGGGCAGCCAAGGAAAGGCAAGGGAATTACATTAACTCTCCATGTGTAGATACGGCTTGTTTTATTTGAACCTAGTTCATCAATGCTATTGCAAACGAGATTTTTCAATTCTTGATCACAAATATGAAATCTTGTTCCAAAAAAAAAAAATGGCACAGGACCGGGGGTGCAGAGGGGATTTGGTGGTAGAGAAGGAGAAATGAAGATGGGGAAAGAATTTGAAAAAACATTTAAAGTGTTTGTGTTAATGGTAGTTTGACGCATGGAAACATCCAGCCGCCCGGTTATTGGACACCTTCTTACACTCTAGAGGTCTTCAGGTGGCTTTCAGCTTGCGTGGGTGTTGTTTGTTGTTGAGCAGGTGGTCTTCAGCTTGCGTGGGTGTTGTTTGTTGTTGAGCAGGTGGTCTTCAGTTTGCGTGGGGCGTTGTTGGGTGGGATGGCTGTGCTTTTGTCACATGCCAGGGAAACTAGAAGGTGAGTTTGTCCCTTGCTACTCAGAGTAAGTAGCAAGCTGTAAGAATGTAAGTATTTATTGTTATTTTCAAAGTCTTTTTCAATTGTTTAACTGAGCCTGGTTTTGAAAATTCATAGCTAAATTAAGGAAGTAAAAGCTTTGTCATTTCTTTTGGATCTTATAGTTTGTTTGTTTTTTTTTAAAGCCTGTCTCACTTTGTCAGTAAAAGACACACATCTGTAATGCATTAGTAACAGTAGTAGTAGATTTCACAATAGTCACAGAAATTATTCCAAAGAATTATAAAGCCCTGTGGGTTTCTCCTGACTTAGCTGAGAACCATAGTCTCTCATTTATTTAGCAGGAGGCTGAGACAGAAGGATTCCACATTCAAGGCCTGCTTGGGTCCAAGAATGAGTTCACAATCAGACCCTCTCTCAAAATAAAAAAGTTTTTAAAAAATGGGGCCAGGCTGGGGATATAACTCAGAACGCTTGTGTAGTGTGTTGAGTACCAGGTTCACTCTTCAGTACTGCAAAATAAAAATAAACTCAGTCTCCCACTTATCTGTAGCCATAGCTCTTAGCAATGGCAACAAAGGCATCAGATGTGAATGATAAGTATATGTCTAAAATAGAAAGAAATTAGTTAAGACTTTACTAACCACTTTGAATATTTATCTTTCACCAAAATAAGCTTCACAACAAAAATTCACAAGCCCAGACCAGGCCAGAGACCCTGAACTCAGAAATGCACTTGCCTCAGCCTTCTTTCATCTGTTGGGATGAAAGTTGAATGCCATCTGGTCTAGCCAGGATCTCTTTCTTTCACTGTAGAACAATTAAAATAGTGCTTTAATCCTGTGAGCCTGCATTTGAAACAGGATACAGATAAAAGACTAAAAATAACATTTTAAAATAAAGCATTGCTTCCTTCGTTGTGGATAAAAGTTTATTGCCTGGGGGCTGGGGAGATTATTAAGAGCGTTACTGCTCTTGCAGAGGACCCAGTTTCGATTCCCAGCACCCACATAGCAGCTCATGACTATCTACAACTCTAGGTCTAGGGCTCCAGTGCCTTTGTCTGGCTTCCACCGGCACTAAGCATGCACGTGGCACACAGACACACATGCAGGAAAAACACCCACATGCATAAGAAAAATTTTAAGTTTATTGAAGTATCTTCTCCTTCTGCCTTCATACTTTTGAGAGAAAGGCTTCTGTAGTATTGATCGTGTTATTAAAATAAAATATAGAAACAATTTAGCTAAGCATTGCCTTCAAGTAGCATGTCATCAATCTAAGCAACCTAACTGTAGCTAAAATATCTGGTTTAACAAGCAAAGAACCCAGCTCACTTCTCACATTATCTGTATTTATCTGTATGGACATATTAAATAATGTTATTTTTTTTAATTCTCTTCTCCCCATTTTATGTTTGCCCCAGTTTTATTTGTTGAATGTAGTTTTATTTCTGGTTAATCTGAGAAAAAAATCTAAGTTTATATTTAGTGTGTCCTTATTATTTGTTTTCATTTTCTTTTCCTGGCAAGTCTTTGTGGTTTTCTGAGACAAGATCTCATTCCATAGCCAGAGCTGTCCTGGAATTCACTGTGTAGCCCATTGTCTCAAATTCCTGGCAGTCCTCCTGCCTCAGCCTCCCAAGTGCTGGAATTATGCCCAGTTTAACAATTTGTTTTTATTTCACTTTCCAAAAGTATCAGTTCAAGACAACTGGGGGGTTTAAAGGAATGAACAGTTCCTGTGCAAGAGTATGGGAAACAACTGGCCTTTGAAGAACTTCTGTTCTCTTGTGGTGGACTCAACACCAGGAATGGCTTCCCTTATGTGTGCACTTCTTAGACTCTTTCAGGTTTCAAGAGAGGAGATCTGCTACTTTCATCTCTATTACTAAAGGCTGGTGGTGAGCTGGATAGGGTAAAGGGATGGGAGTAAAGGCACAGGAGCCCTCTCTGCATCCTCATGTACTCTGTGATGACAGCAGGCACTCAGCCATTCCCCACCCCCACACTGTCCTCACCGTACTGAATGTTAGTCTTCATCTCTTCATAGTCGTTGTGCCCCTAGCCAACTCCCCCACCATGCTACCAGTTCACACACCTCAGTAGAAAAAATAGGATTGATTCTCCTTCAAATTATGGCTTCCATCAGCAGGACCCATTGCATCATTTCCAAGGCTCTAGAGAAAAATGAAAAGATAGAATCCCTATTTAAAAATAGTATACTAAGAGGGCTGGAGAGGTGCTCAGAGGTTAACAGCACTGGCTGCTCTTCCAAAGGTTCAATTCCCAGCACCCACATTGCAGCTCACAACTTCCTGTAGCTCTAATTTCAGGGGATCTGGCATCTTCACAGACATACATGCAAGCAAAACACCAATGCACATAAAGTAAAAATAAATAAACTGTTAAAAGAATAATATTCTTTTAAAAATTACCAAGAATTTCAAGATCATGAGATCAGAGCATTAAAACTATTAAGATTAATGCTGTGGTCTAGCATGAGGTGTAACATGATTTCATAACTCAAGATATGTATGTACAAAGCCAGCCAACCGATAAAGGTAGGTCCACAGCCATGCTAAACAGATGAGTGTATCCCAAGGCCTGGTATAGCCTTGGCACATGATGCAGAATTTTAAAGTATGTAAATAAATGACCCTAACAACCCCATTTTTAAGTTCATTAATCTTATCTCCAAATACAATCACATTCTGACGTACAGAAGTCGAGATGCCAGCATTACCATCAGAAGAAATACAGCTCAGCTCCTAATATTTGTGGAAGTAATTTCGACATGGCTCTAAGCTGTCCTCTAATAAAGAGGGTAAATATTTCTCAAAGGTTATGAGGGAAGACATTAAACATCCAAATGTATCTAGTTGTCACGTAGGCTCTAATTTGTATCTCAAGGGCACAGAGGGATAAAGATGACAGGCAGGCTTTAAAGAAAAAGAAAGAAAAAAGTCTTTATTATAATGTTTATGTTGGCCTCACATTGTAACGCCCGCATGGCATGCTCAGCTCTTCCCTGCCAGTGGCAAGGGCCAGGAAGGGTGACCAAAGCAAGCTGCTGAATTACTGCAGTTCAAGCCAGCGAAGTTACTACACTGCAAGAAGAAACGGGTCCACATTCAAGTTACATGGTTTTGTCCCATGAAGAAAAACAATTACTTGTGGTTTAAATGTAGCCCTCAAAATTCATCCGTTGGAAACTTCATCCCCTACATTGAGAGCTGAGACTTTTGAAGAGGTGGCATACCCTTTGACATTTGTCCTAACATTACCATGGACCAAGACAACAGCTGAGTGAATTTATTGACACTTTCTATAACCTAATCATGAGTTACATGCTGGGACTGAAGACACATCCCTTTCCTTACCAGTTATTAACAGCAACCATTCTTGAGTGCACAAAACTTTCCCTAGTTCTCCCCACAGCACCACCAGCCCCTGCCAGGAAGAATGGAAGCCGATCAGTCGTTTCATTTACATGTGGCTTCTCTCACCATTCTTAATGTGAGGTAGGTCCTAACCAAAACAACCAGAAGTACGGTTTATGGGTGGGTCACACTAAAAGCTTTTCCTGCTTAGAAAAACACCACTATTGTTTTAGATTCATCTTTTTGTGTTAAGGGATAAAAAATATTTCATAGTTTTCTCTATTTTACCCCATTGTCTTAATAATTTGATAATCTATACATGTTTCTTTTAACTCCATCATTTCAGTTCCTATAAAGGTTGCCAGTTAAAACTGGTATATTCCCCTATTCTTCTAATGAATAACGGCTTTCAGAATCACATGACCTCTTCAAGATTCCATTGTTCAGCATTGCCACACTAAGGGTAACATTTCCAGCATATGAAATTGTGGGGACACATTAAGCCAGAGCATTACTTTTTCCTTTTGAGTGTAAACCTCTGCAATTACAAGTAGAGGGTTTCTCCCCGTGGTGAAGTGGCTTTGTTCAATGGCTTGTGTTGTCACTGAGGAGTTGCTGCTTTGGTCTGTTTCAGGCAACATGAGTGGAAAAAGAAATACTACACTATAGAGTATGGTCTAAAGGTGCATAGGTGACATTTCAGTAGTGTAGAAGTTAACCACAGTGATGTTAGCTGACAATAGTAGAACCTAAATATCAATGTATTAAAAGGTCACTTTTACTTCAAGTAAATGTCTAGAGATAAGAACACCATGACTAAGTGAAGGTTCTGTTTAGCACAGCCCTTAGGGTCACAGGCACCTTGAACGCACAGCTTTGCCCTCTCAAGATAGTGCCCCAGGTCCAATATGACAATGAAATATGAATTTTATGTGTATGAGTATTTTGCCTGCTTGTATGCCTGATGCTCACAGATGTCAAAAAAGGGCACTGGAGTTAAAGACATTTGTGAGCTGCTGAGTGTGCTGAGAGTCAAACCCAGGTCTTCTGGAAGCACAACCAGTGCTCTTAACTACTGAGCCATCTCTCCAGCCCCTTGAACTCTAGTTTTTAGAGGGTATAAAATAAGATACTTGGCACAAGGAGAGTCCCACTGACCCTTAGGACACTGGGTAATGCGTGCATGATAACAAGACTGCCCAGCGATTTGTTTTGAGTACCAGAATGGGATATCGAGCTGAGTTACTCACTAGCCCTATGACAGTTATGCCCCTGGCACCTTGAGTAGTAAGCAGAACTCACAATAATATAATTACTAAGGCTTCATACCTTCAGCCAATTAGGATGCAGCATAAGTAGGAGGTGGACAAGGTGGTGGCCATGATGTTCGAATAGTACAGGAACAAGCAGAACAGTTGTGAAGGGGGATGAATTCTGTCGATGGAGTTGTATACTTTGCAAGTATCTCAGAGCACCTTGTCACTGTAGAACAACACTTACCTGGGAAATCACTTACCTGTACTGGTGATTCTTAATCAGTCTAATTTCCTGAAGCCTAAAGCTATAACACAGGCACAGGATCTGATTTAAGAACAGGCAAATGAGAGGAAACACAGGTTTGCAGAGCCTTGTAGGTCCACATATGTTCATTGAAGGCAGGGGAGGGGGAGACTAAGATAAGATTTTAGAGACATTTAGGTCAAAATGTTTAGAAATATTGAACCCCCAAGACCTGAACTGTATCTTATTCAGTGAATTCTCTGATAATATGCTATAAACTTTCTAACCATAAAAATATAATGTATTGGTTCATTTTTCTTTGGACTATTATTCAAGTCCAACCAACACTTATCAGAAAGTTCACTTTGAATGGCATATGCCAAAGGACAGAAAAGTCTGAGATCTTCAAGGTCCCGTCTCATTGATGGAAGTTGGAGGTGATGCTTTTCATGTTCTGAGAACGTTGTTTTTGATGTAAAGGACAAGTTGTGCCTCTCATATCCTGACACTAAGAATGAGATGATTTCTTAGTAAGCATCTTCGGAGGGAAGTGAAACTCCAACTGATTCATCATGTGACTTAGAAAGCTTCCCTTTGCAAATGAATACCAAAGTCAGACACTTCTCTTGACCAGATCCAGGCTCCTATGTAAACTGTCAAGCCACTTGATCTATACAACCCAGATCTCTGATGATGCCAGGGTTGTCTGCAGTGGATAAGTGTTACCAAGCATCTCTGGTAAATTCATAAGGGACGTACACCCCTGAGGACATACCTTGGAACAAAGCGATTACTTTTAGAGAACACTGAATTTCCTTAACTGAGTTTTAATATTATTAGTGTCTGTGCGTGTGTGCATGCCACAGTACATGTGTGGTGGTCAGAGGACTTCGTTCAGAAATTGGTTCTCTCTTTCCATCATGCTTCTAGGGATCAAAGTCAGGTCCTTCAGGAGCACTAGCTGCTGAGACACATCACACACCCATCACGAATTACTTTTTATTTGAATTCCAAGCAGCTTCTACGAGTAGGAGTCAAACTCTCCTGATATCCAGTAGGAAATTGAGGTCCTGAGTCATATGACTGTCAGACAGTCATAGGTCCTGAGTCATAGACTTCTGCCAACTACTGATTTTGGAAGTGGGTCCTTGCCCCAGCTGAGCTGCCATGTGAGAATTCATTCTAAACTACTATCTTAATTGGAGCCTTGAACGGGTCCTATTAAACTGTGTCCAGACCCATAAAAATTGTAAGGTTAAAAAAAATGTGTGGTTTAGTCTGTTTTGTGCTACTGCTGCTGTTGCTGCTAGTGGTACTGGTGCTACTGGTGCTACTGGTGCTGCTGGTATTGCTGGTGCTGCTGGTGGTGGTAAGATTTGTACGTAGTGAAATGGTATACTCTGTCTAGAAAATGGTTTGACTTTTAATAACATTAAGCAGAAGCCAGTAATATGACCTCACAACCCCAAAGAAGAGGAAAACAAGTTGTCAAAAAGACTTGTATGAGCATGTTATCACAACTTCATTTATTATAATTAAAAGTCCTTCTAAAAACCAACTTTTAATACAAGAATGGATGAAGCCACTTCCACACCCGGGATGGAACAGAGGAGCCCTGCAAAGTCCAAACACTCCAGGAACACTGGCTTCCTGAGGTGGTGCGAAGGGACACAAAATGTTCTCTCAAGAAATGGAGCCGCCGGGCCGTGGTGGCGCACGCCTTTAATCCCAGCACTTGGGAGGCAGAGGCAGGCGGATTTCTGAGTTCGAGGCCAGCCTGGACTACCCTGTGAGTTCCAGGACAGCCAGGGCTACACAGAGAAACCCTGTCTCGAAAAACCAAAAAAAAAAAAAAAAAAAAAAAAAAGAAATGGAGCCAATTGGTCGCCCTGTGGAGCTGGGACTTGGAGTGCAATGCGCCATCTGCAGGATCCAGGTGATGGATGCCTGTCTTGGATGTCAAGCTGAAAAACAGAGGGATTGTGTTGTGGCCTGGGGAGAAGAAAATCATTCCTTCCATAGCTGCTTCGTGTCCCTGTGAGTGAGACAACCATCACTGCCCTCCCTGGCAGCAGGATTGCATTTCCCCAGAGTCTGCAGATATTACAGGGTAGTAATGTTTTCCCCACTCAGTGGCTTGCAACCCTCTTGGGTTTTGAGGTGGAGTGCTAGACAAAAGCTAGAACACGTCGATGGATGGATTCTTCAAATAGAAAGGATGGATCTGTGGTCTTTTGGGACTTACCAAAGGCGTGGTTTAACATAATGTCAGTTTACATCTTAGAAACTCTACAACTAAGAAAATGTATTAGAGATGGTCTTTTATTGTTACCTCCTCTTAGAAGTGCCATTTAAAAATAAAAAGGAGAGAAAGTCAACATTTGCATGACCTTTATCATTTTGCTCTCAGTGTGCAGGGGCTGTGGGAGCAGTTGCATTCACAGAAGAACATTTGCATATTTATGCAGGATTGGTTTCTAAAAAGAATGTTACAGTAACAAATAGAACACAGCTTAAAACCTGCCCTGAAAAGAATAGATG
The DNA here is from genome assembly GCF_004785775.1 of Grammomys surdaster. Lineage (NCBI taxonomy): Eukaryota > Metazoa > Chordata > Mammalia > Rodentia > Muridae > Grammomys > Grammomys surdaster. Next base: position 4,178,659 of record NW_021620801.1, on the reverse strand, counting down.
AACATTCTGACATTTAATAAAATACAAAGACTACTGCTTTAAATGAAAGGAACTCTTGAAACTCTCCAAGATTTAGATTTATTTAGGAATAAATCTAAAAAGCTTGCTAAACCTAGAAAAACAGCACAAAAGGAATACTATCTATACGAACCCGTTTATAAGACACTCTAAGACAGACCAGCACAGCCTATGGTAAAAGAAACTGGACCAGTGGTTGCTCTGAGTACTGAAGGCAGGCATTACTTTGGAGAAAGCAATGGTGGGCATGGTTTGTGTTTGAGGTACTGGTCATACAAGTCTATGACCTCACAACCCCAAAGAAGAGGAAAACAGGTTGTCAAAAAGACTTGTATGGGGCTGGAGATATGGCTCAGCAGTTAAGAGAACTGACTGTACATCCAAAGGTCCCGAGTTCAATTCCCAGCAACCACATCATGGCTCACAACCATATGTAATGGAATCTGATGCCCTCTTCTGGTTTATCTGAAGACAGAAACAGTGTATTCATTTATATACATAAACTAAATAAATCATTAAAAAAAAGACTTGTATGAGCATGTTATCACAACTTCATTTATTATAATTAAAAGTCTCTTTAAAAACCAACTTTTAAACTATTTTTAAGATTTATTTTTATTTTTAGATTGTGTTTGTGTGTGTGTGTGTGTGTCTTTGGTTTGGGGTATTGAAGTGATAGTGGCTTCAGAAAAATTTAGCAGTGTTACTTGTGTGTGTGTGTGAAAGAGAGAGAGAGAGAGAGAGAGAGAGAGAGAGAGAGAGAGAGAGAGA
>NW_021620801.1:4146059-4177860 GCF_004785775.1 Grammomys surdaster | reverse complement strand
AGAGAGAGAGAGAGAGAGAGAGAGAGAGAGAGAGAGAGAGAGAGAGAATATGAATGCTAGCTAGTTTGGATACCCATGAAGGCCAGAAGAGGGCATCAGATCCTTTGAAGCTGGACTTACAGGCAGTTGTGAGGCACTGACATAGGTGCTGGAACCTGAACTTGGCTCCTCTGGAAAAGCACCAAGTCCTCTTAACTTCTCAGCCATTTTTCCAGCCCTTCTCTTTCTATTTTATGGAACAGTTTAAGGAGTGTTACCTCTTCCTTAAATATATGGTTGAGAATCCATATCTACATGTGGCTCCTCTCCCTGTCTGTCTGTCAGGGACCTATCTCACTCTTCTTCCCTCAGTCTGGTATTATGGACTACTGATATGTATTGTGTTTCTGTTGGATGCAGTATTCTATAGTTATTTGTTAAGTCCATGTGCTAGCCACTGTGAAAATGCTACAGTGGAGACCATTACCCAGGGCTATATGGTGAAAACCTGTTTCAACAAATAAAAATAAACATAAATAAATAAAAACTAAGACGAGAACAAATTGTTCTTCTGATCACCACAGGAACACCATAGCACACAAACCAATGTAATAAAAATGTTAAGCACTTGCCGTGGTTGTGCAAGAAACATGGAAAATTACATGTATTCTGTATGAAAATCAGTGAAAACCAAAACCTTATTGGACATTCAGTTGGCTCTTGTCTTCTTTTTTCTCTTAATTATCTTTTCCTTCTAATATTAAAAAGGTCATTTGCCACTCCCACTTTCTTCTCAATAAGACACCATATTCTTCCTCTAGGTCACTAAGACCCACGTTTGTGTACCCCTAAGAATTGTTTTTCCAGAGCTGGGGAGATGGCTCCATGGTTAAGAGCACTCATTGCTCTTGGAGAGGACATGGGTTTCACTCCAAGCACCTATGTGGCAGCTCACAATCATCCGTACACACACTGACACACACACACTCAAAACTAAAAATTTTTAATGCTTTTTAACACCAATAGAACTAGGTTAGTGAGATGACTGATAAAAGGTGTACTTTGATCATGTACTATGGGACACATGTTAATAAGGAAAATTAGCATTCTGAAACAAAGTAGTGATTTCAAATTTCAACCCTCAAATCGCCCTGTGTAAAAAACAGTAACTGTTTTTCTCTATAGTTTTTTTTTCTATTTACAGACTTAATCCCCTAACTGGCAACAAGTTAGATTTAGTTAACATATATCAGAGAGATATATTTGATTCATGTGATATTAATACTGGGAGATGGGACACCTGGTCCCCAAGAGTCTGTTTTCATCTCAGCTGTCATTCAGTTACCAACTTCTTATTCAGTACCTATTTACTGACTTGCCCAAGATTCCATTCCACTGCTAGCTTGAGTCAGGGAAATTGTGGTGTGCTATCTAGGACCCCATGTGACCTGGACTTGCCACAGAACCATTGACATGTCTTCAGGCCACACTGTGGCATGCAGGACTCTGTAAGCTGTCACAGACTCATGTCCACCACACAGCATTCTTCACTGAGTAGTGTGAAGGGTCTTAGGCTGAGAGCTCAATGGCACACTAATGTTGACTGTCCTCATAGATTTATTAGAAAGGTGATTAACTCCATAGACAGACAGACAACAACAGCATGAGGGGTCCCTGGCGAGAGTTGAAATCCATGAGGCAGAGGAGGGGCCCTTCTTGAAAGTGCAGAGGAAAGGGGCAGTTGCACGTAGTCAGGCCATGTCTGAAACTAGGGCAGCAGAGACAAGGGAGGGAATGCTGGAGTAAGAATCTGTAACTCTGAGGGTGTGGAGAGGAGAGTATTTAGTTAAAGTGAGGCTGCCTAGCGTGTGAACGGGAGATGTGATGCCAACAGTACCCCTCTGATGTGGAGGAGCCTGGTCACCTGACATGTAACTTCCACGGGGACAAGAGTGACACTTGTCATTCTCCTGGAGTCCAGGCGCCTGAGAAATCTATTTCCAGATTTCTAGTAGAATGTCTCTCCCTGCTGCAGCAAGGATCCCGCAATCAACCATAAGAATGAGGGTAGAGAGGGCTGCAGGTGGGCATAACTTAAACAGCTTCTGGCCTGGGAATGAACCTTTCCTTTCAGTAGCCCTGGGGCCCAGGGAATCTGTAGCAGATCGACGGCCAAGCTCTTGGTATGGTTTGTCCACAACTGGGATGCTAGGGAGAAAAGGGGAAGCCAGCTTCTGGGAAGTGTGGCTTGATCAAACCCTATCTCAGAATTCAAGAATCTGAGATCTCCTTGAGTTCCAACTTGAGAACATTCTAGATTCTAGATGGCCTCTCTACCTAGTTCCACAAACAGCTGCTGTTTCTGTCATGTCCCTTTCCCCATGGGACATACTGAGTGTCCCTTTCAGCAGCTTGCAGGTTTGCTCCTTCACTTCTGCCAGCCAGCCCATCTTTTCCTCTCTGAAGACAAGAAGCTTCTCATTGGCTCGTATTACAGTAAATCCTGCATTACTGTGCTGAGTCCTCCTCAACGTTTATGAGAAAAACATTACAAAGATGCTGCTTGCATGTGAGCTAAAGTTAGACACCACACAGGGGCTTCTAAAGCCACAGAAGTTTGTGAAAGTAATTTTCCATTACAAAGATCATTTCTGAGTCATTCCTCTGATAGGAAAGGTAGGATTTTCTTTCGTAGTTAAGGTTTTTACCTTAAGCAGATGAACTACATGTTCACCTTCTTGTTTACAGTCATCCAATGATGACTTTATCTAGGATCTGAAGTGTAATTACAGAATGTACTGGAGTCAGGCTGGAGCCATACCTCAGTGATAGAGCACTTGCCTAAACGAGAGAAAGCCCTAGGTTCATTCCACAGTTCTATAGAAAGTAAAAAGAACAATATCAACCAACCAGACCCCCTCAAAGTTCCCAGGGACTAAGCCACCAACCACAGAGTACACATGGGGAGACCTGTGGCTCCAGCTGCATATGTAGCAGAGGATGGCCTTTTTTGCATCAACGGGAGGGGAGCACCTTGATCCTGTGAAGGACCCAGGGTAGGGGAATCTAGGGCACTGAGGCAGGGGTTGGTGGGTGGGTGGGTGGGTGGGGGAGCACCCTCATTGAGGGAGGGAGTGAGGGAAGGGATAGTGAGTTTTTGGAGGAGAAAATGGGAAGGATGATAACATTGAAATAACCAATAAAAAATATGGGAAAAAAGTAAAAATGGATAGGAAACGACGTAGAATTGTGGGATCATTTATCCAAGAGTTTACTCATTTCTTTTTTTACTTCTCTTTATGAAAACAATAAAAATTTGACAATTATTTCCTTTTTTATCCCCAGGTATATGTATGGGGGGACAGGGGACAAAACCAGATCCACGCACTTTCTCCCCAGGCATCGAAGGGTCTTTTTAGAAAACAAATTCCAGGGTCTTCGATGACTCAGTGGTTAAGAGCACTCTTCCAGAGAACCTGGATTTGCTTCCCAGCACCCACAGAGGACCCAATGCACTCTCTGGCCTCTGCAGGCAATACACATAAATAGCGCACAGACATACATACAGGGAAAATATCCCATACACAAAACAATAAATAAATCTTTAAAAAGAAAAGAAGCTCTGATGTTAAAGTGAGAAGTTAAATAGTCAAATGGGAGTGTGGTTAGAAAACTGCCCCAAAGGATAGGCAGTTTTCATCAGTGTGCTCTCTCTCTCTCTCTTTCTCTCTCTCTCTCTCTCTCTCTCTCTCTCTCTGTGTGTGTGTGTATGTGTGTGTGTGTGCCTGTCTGTCTCTCTTTGTATCTCTCTGTGCCTCTGTCTCTCTTTATATCTCTCTGAGTCTCTGTCTCTCTCTTTGTCTCTCTGTCTCTCTCCCTCTTCCTCTCCTCTTCTCCCTTCCCCCCTCCCTCTGCCTCTCTCCCTGCCTACCCCCACAGTCCTTATACTTGCTGCGTGAATGCTCCATCACGGATCTCTATTCCTCAGCCTGATACAGAGTTTTAAAGACATTCGGGGTTCTAAGTATGGTGGTACTGCCTGTAATCCTGACACTCAGGAAAGAAATAGGAGAATAGCTAGTTGAAGGCCAACATGAACTACATAGTGAGACTTCGCCTCTAAAACACACGAACAAAAACAAAGTGTGGAATTCAAGAAGAAAGAGTACCAAGCCCCCTTTTGCCATTTACACTGTATGTACAGGTTGTGATGGTGTGTCTGTCTGTCCGTCTGTCTATAGTCTGTCTGTCTCTCCCTCTCTGTCTCCCCCCCACCGTGTTGCCTATGTATCTATTTTGGGTGGGTCAGAGAGAAGGAGAGACTGAGGTGAAAGAACTAGAGAAGTCAGCCACCCATTCCAGCAGCTGTCTAATATCTGCATGTCACACAGAAGGGGAAAAAACTGCCTCGAAACTGTCACAAATGTGATGCAGCTATTGAACGTGCATGATGTTACAGAACTACATCTGTATGCACCAGCAGGCACAACCTATGCTAATAACTCTTCTGGATTTATTCTTGTTGATTTACTCATCTAATAAATATTTATCAATTCCCTATCCTTTAGGTACTTAGGATCCAGAAGGAATGTGTGTGTGCGCGTGTGTGCGCGAGTGTGTGTGTGTGTGTGTCTTTGTGTGTGTGTTTTGCCAGGAATCAAAAGTGAGGGAATGGTTGATCACTGAGCTACATTCCCAGTCCCCAAGGGAACCTACATCCATGAAGACTATAAACAAATAGGGCAGCCTAATTACTCAAATTCATCATTATAAATAGTGAAGGAATGCCTATTGGACTGGCATAATCTGGGAGTGTTCTACTCTGGAAGCTCAGCAGCTAAAAACTACTTTGCCACCAAGCCTGGTGACCTGGATCCAATCTCTGGGGCCCACATAGCAAAAGGAAAGGAACAACTTCAATAAATTGTCCCTGACCTCCACATGCATGCCCTGGAACACATGGACACACACACACACACACACACACACACACAAACACACATAAATAAGTGAAAATTTTGAAAATATTCAATAAGAGATGGACCTCTTCAGGTTTGGAACCAAGGCCACCCAATGGAGATGAGGTCTCCTTTGAACCATAGTGCTAGGCCAAACTGATTCAAGGGTGAGAGCTAGAATCCTTGGATATGAGGTGTCAGCCTCAAATACTAGAGACCCTTGGATGAAGGAAACTTGGATCTATGTCAATGTCCACTCTGGAAGCTTTTATAGTCTAAGTCGGGGAGCAACTGCTCCTACTGGCAGGAGGTCAGTGAGTGGCTCTAGAAATTAGTCACACAGCAAAGCTTGTACCAACCTCCAGCTGACTCCAGGAGGTAAGAGTTACAGAATTATGGTGAATGAAAGTACAGAATGCTTACCAGTTCTAGCAGGTCACCAAACCCCTGCAAAAGCCTAGGCAGAGGTAGTGAAGGACTCCATTGGGGTACCCTCCCATGCTCCTCTTTCTGATGGTATGTGTAACTTGAGCCACAGCTAAATGATTTAGGATAGCAAATAACTCCTGTCCTTATGTAGGGCTTGGATGTTGGCAGTTCAAGCAGTAAGCTTTGTGTTAGAAGTACAGGACCTAAAGTGTTTTCTTTGTGCTGACATAGAATTTCTTTTGTGTGTAATTTAGATGTGCTAGTGGGCCCTCTGTGGTTTTTACCCAGGTGAGGCTCGGGAGTTGGAAGGTACCTTCCAAGTTTTTGACAAAAATGAGATCTGGTATCATAAAAACCTGATGTAAATAGAGACAAGTGGCAAGGGCAGTCTGCTGTCCAAGAAGCAGAAGAAACAGGTCCTTGGAATGCTTCTGCACTAAGACAGAAATTGACATAATAGAATTACAATACTCCTGGGACACTGAGGCAGAAGGATAGCTAGTTAGATCTCAGCACAGGCTTCAAAGTGACTTCAAGGCCAGGCTGTGGCTAGATAGTAAGACTATTTCCAAAAGAAAAACATTCTCATTTTCCATAACCCACTCATTAGTTTTTATCGAATTAAACTCCTTAACACCGGATGTTTTGAAAAGAAACCTATTTACTTTGTATTTGGATCAAACCCAACATTGAGAAAAGAGATCACTGTCTTTCAAACTTCCTATCTCGGGGCAGCAGACCTTCAACATGGCCTTCCATCTGCATCTGTTACTAGGCAGGAGCTGCACAGGCTAAGAGTGGGTTCCCAAGCGTCATATACATAGTCGAGATGAGAACCCTCTCCAGCCCCATTCTTGCCATCCCACTAGATATGTCACACCTAGGGGGAACTATGACACCATGACACACCGCTTCCTTTTGATTCTCCTACCCTCCAGCTACCTTATTCCATGCAGGGGAACTACTCAACTTAGGGAAGCGAGGTTTATAATGGACTATGAGAAGCCAACACACTTTGGTGATAAGACTCAAGTAACCAAGACAAAGTTCCCCCTCCCTTACTGTACTTTAAATCAAACATTAACTCATCTTTAGGGTGTCTCTTTCTCAAGGAAGTTAAACAATCTAGTTTTCACTTCACTTTTCCAAACTTTATAATTAAATCATCATGGTTGGTCTAGCAAATACATCTATAGTAGAAAAAAATTAATTGTATAGCTTTGTGTTTGCTTTTTAGATTACAAATGAATTCAGGTGCATTCAGGATGGCATGACTTTAGACTGCTTTTAGTATTACAGATCTGTTATTTAGAATAAATCTTAATAGAACAGTGAAGATATCACATGCTCTACTGGCTTTTAATTTGAAGAAAACTTGCTGTGTTTTTCTAAATCTTCAAGTCTAAATGACAGTCATAAAAATTATGTATAAGTATTTTGTCTGCATATTATGTGTCTGTGTGCCATGAGAGTGCCTGGTGTCCTCAGAAACCAGAAGAGGGTGTCTGGTCCCTTGGAATTGGAGTTATACATGCTTGTGGGATGCCAAGTGGGTTCTGGGAATCAAACCTGGCCCATCTCAAAGAGTAGCAATGTTCTCAGTGGCTGAGGCAGCTCTCCAGCTCATATGGAAAATTTCTTTTTGTTTATTTTTTATTTATATTATTTTTATTTTATTTTTTATTTTATTATTTTGAGACAGTCACTATATAGCCCTGTCTAACTTCTAGATCAGTGGTTCCTAAGCTGTGAACTTTTGATACAGTTAGTTCTTCATGTTGCGGTGATCCCAACCATAATAAAAACATTTTTAAAAATTAAAAAGGAATTCTCAAAGAATAAATAAAATACTTTATGTTTTATACATATGTATGTGTGTATGTATGTATGTATGCATGTATGTATGTATATATATAGAGAGACACACATGGCAGGGCTGGGGGGAGGCTGAATCAGAAACTTCAAGGACACTACACAGTTTTTGTCAACTTGACACAACCAGGGTCATTGAAAAGAGAACTTCAACTGAGAAAATGCCTCCATCAGATTGGACTGTAGGCAAATGCCTCCATCAGATTGGTCTGTAGACAAGTCTGAAGGAATTTCTCTGATGGATAATTAATACTGGGGTGGTATTCTGGGGATGGTGCCATCCTGGGCAGGTGGTCCTGGGAGATATAAGAAAGCAGACTGAATTAGTCATGGGGAGCAAGCAGCATCCTTCCATGGCCTCTGCTTCCATTCCAGTCCCCAGGGTTGTGCCTTGAGTTCCTGCCCTGGCCTCCGTCAACAAACTATGCTTTGAGACACATAAACCAAAGTAAGCTCTCTCCTCCCCAAGTTGCTTTTAGTTATCATCTTCTTCACAGCAATAGAAACCTAACTAAGATACCAAAATCATCCATGTTTTAACAAAACAAACTTTCCGAGTAGTTCTAACTTGCTGGTCTAAATAAATCCTAAATCATATAGCATTCGTGGATTATAAGACTAAATAGCCTAACAATATTAATTATCTCAAATGTCTATTGATAGATGAATGAATAAACAAAATATGATAATTCATAGGATGGACTATTGTTCATATGGGTACACTTTGATAAGACTGTTAAGGGCAATGAGCCAGGCATAAAAAGACAAATAATGGATGTTTGCCCTCGAATGAGGTGCTGAGAATAGTTAAATTCATACAGAGAGAAAGTGATGGTGGCTGCCAAGCCTGATGATCTGAGTTCCATCCCTTGGACCCACAGTGTAAAAGGATAGAGCTGACTCCTACAAGTGGTCCTCTGTGGCATGTGCACCTCCATGTCTACACACAAATAAGCATGTACACATATGCCTACACACAATAAATAAACATCTACACTTACATGGCACACATAATACATTTATTTATTATTCATTTTATTTTATTATTAATTTAAAAAGAAAAGGAAGTAGCTGCCAGTGTCTGGGGAAAATAGGAAATAGAGCGAGGTTATTAACTAGACTCAGGCTCTCTGTTTCACAGCAGAAACAGTTTCTAAAGACTGGTTGCACAATATGAGTGTACATCATAGCACCAAAATGTATCCTTAAATGCCGAAATGATCAGTTTTAAGTTTTGCATATTTTACACTTAAATTTAACTTAAAGAGTATCAATAAATTTTTACTGTATGGATCATATTGGAGACTGATTCAAGCATACAGACTTATATAAACTTCAAAAACTTTAAAAAGGAACCAAAACCAGTTGTAAATTTCAGAAAAAAAAATTGAGGGTAATCGCATACTTAATGATATGAAATTATTATTATTGCCTGGTTTTTAGTTTGTTGTAAGGATTTATTGTATTATTGTATTCTTACTGTATTGTATTTATTTATTGTATTTATTTGTGTGTATGTGTGAGTCTCTGTGTGTGTGGTTGCTCGCACAGGCTGGATGAAGCTGTTGGATCCTATGGAGTTGGGGCGTTGACATCTGAACTTTGATCCTTTGGAAGAACGGCCAGTGCTTATAACCACCAAGCCATCTCTCGAGCCCTTGTCTAGATTTTTGGTGTTACTTAGTGTCGTCTTATTTAAAACCTTAGCTTTTATAAATAAATAAAAAATAAGCTTAATGAATAGAGCTCGGTTTAATGTACTCAGTGGATGGGAACATAGATAAAGCTGGTTATGACCTGATAGTAGCGGAAGCTGGTCTATGGGCATGTTTGAATTTCTTTTTCCTCAACACACCCAATACATGTATGTAATACATACATATTACTATACGTACTACATAACCTACATAATAAAATCAATTAATAGATAAAACTTGATATCATTATGCTAGGCTTACAAGTGGGAATAACAGAGAGTGACTGTATAATATACATATATAATTCAGACAAACAACGCTACTTTCTTGAATATGGGTGGCATCTGACTTCTAAAAATTTTTATATTTATGTTTATAGATGTTTTGGCTGCCTGTACCTCTATGTACCCCATGCATGCTTGATGCCAGCAGAGAACAGAAGAGGGTGTTAGATCCACTGTAACTGGAGTTACAGACAGTTGGGAGCTGCCAGTTGGGTGCTAGGATTTGAACCAGGGTTCTCTAGAAGAGCAGCCAGTGCTCTTAACCACTGAGCCATCTCTTCAGCTCCTGACTTTTATTTTTACTGTTAGCTACGCAAATAGCAAAGACACTACTTTGATGTCTATTTATTCCTAGTTCACAATGACATGCTTGCTGGGTGGTAGTTAATGTTTATCTTTAATATTAGATATTCAAATAACAAAGAGACACTACATTTATGTCCATTCATTCTCAGCTCACAATGGCTGCTTGCTTTCAACCTTGTCTTGTAAATCTGTTTCCTTCTGTCAAACACCATGGAAATAAATACCTACTTGCATTTCAATTGCTCAGAAGCCAGAGTAAATAGCTGTGTACCCCATGGCACCATCAGTTCCTGTACCTAGTCCAGAAATAACATTGGGAAATGGGTCGCTAATGCACATGTCTGTCTGCTGAAAGATATCCTGTAAGTCACAAGGTGTCAAAAACCTGTGGTCTGATTACTGCTCTGCAAACAGGACAGCAGTGGAGACACGGAGGCTGAGTGTAAGGTTAAATTTATCCATGAAGGAAACAGACAGGCAATGTTTATGAGCTGGTAGGAAACTGAAGAGTGAACCCATCCTCAAGCTGTTTCAAACTATTGTCCCAGAGCTGTTGCTGAAGAACAATTAGCTGTTTCCTGCCATTTATTTCTAACCTTCACATGTACAGTTTGAAGTAGGGCATAGTGAGGGATATTTTTTTCCCCAAGACAGGGTTTTTCTGTGTAGCCCTGGCTATCCTGGAACTCACTTTGGAGACCAGGCTGGCCTCAAACTCAGAAACCCATCTATCTCTGCCTTCCAAGTGCTAGGATTAAAAGCATGTGTCACCATGCCCAGCTGAATGATTTTTAAAATGTATATTTGCTTAAACTTATTCACATAGATAATTATGCTTAAAAATAAGAAAATGGGGCTGAAGACATAGCTCAGTTAGTTGGTAGAGTGCTTCCCCAGCAAACCTAAAAGCCTGGGTTCAGTCCAGAGCCATATGAACCTGGTATGCTTGTTCTCACCTGGATCCTAACTCCAAGGTGGTTCAAAGCCATCCTCATATATATATATAGTCAGCTTGAGGGTCATGTGGGTCTAAATGCAATTCTCCAAATAAGTAAATGAATACATAAATAAACAAACTCAGGAAAATATAATCATAGCCCTACTTAAAATGTTATTTTCTGTCTCAGGAGATGAGCCATACATGTTATATAGTTCTATGTTAATAGCATGTATGCTCTTGCAGGAGACCCAAATTCAGTTCCCAGCAGCCATGTCAAAGCTCACAACCACTTGTAATTCTAAATCTAGGGAACTGATGCCATTCGACAGCATTTAGAATTACAAGTGGTTGTGAGCTTTGACCATCTTTGGTCCCCCTTACTTACATATTCTCATATTCTCATATTCTCATATTCTCTCTCGCTCTCTCGCTCTCTCGCTCTCTCGCTCTTGCTCTCTCTCCCTTTCTCCCTTTCTCCCTCTCTCCCTCCCTCTCTCCCTCCCTCCCTCTCTCTCTCCCTATCTCCCTCCCTCTCTTTCTCTTCCCCTCCCTCTTAAGAATAATAAAAATAATTTTAAATTAAAAGCATTTTCTCTCCTTCTAAAACATCTGTCTTTGGCCCTAGCCCTCAGCCTCTACTAGGAAATCCTTCCTGGCCTGTGTTTTACAGCAGTACTCTAGGGTTCTGGATCCAGTAAATTCAGTATTCATCGAAAGCATATTGAAAAGATTATGTAAGCATTCCCTTCTGTTTCTTCAGGGAAAATGCTTAATTCAGGTTAAGCCGTGCAATGGCAGCACATAATAAACAAAGGACAGTGGTGCTGAGTTCAAGTCATGGTTTGGAATCAAAGTAGATGAGTGGTCAGCTAACAATCCCTGAGCCCACTGAGCTTCCATGCTCTTCATTCTGCATGGAGACGCTTCCAGCAGATAATCTTTAGGATAGCTTCCAATTCTAGGTCTTTTAAACTAGCTCATGTTTGTAAGAACTGGTATGACTCGAGATATACAGATATTCCGGAAGCCAACATCCTCCTTGAGCACAGATTTATTTTGTTCCCTTTTTTTACTTTAAATTTAAAACACTAACAGCCAGTACAAGACATGATCGAGAGTAAGAGAGAGGATAAGAGAAGCATACCAGCGCCTCTTCTTTTTCACCTACAAAAATGGAGCGCTTGCTATAATTTCTTTTTAAATGCCCAAATGAATTAGCCTGGTTAAATGTCAACTAAAATCTCTCAGGAATTTCAAGCAGCTGAGTTTGTGAAGCCCATCAAGTTTTTCTTAACTGAATACAGAGAATGGTTTTATTTGTTGTTGGCACCACAGCATTTGGAGAATAAGTCAGTTTAAGGACTTGGAACTTGCAGGCAGACAACTCCAAGCATTGATGCACTCTGAGAAGTCTCAGGCTCAGTTTCCTTCTGATGAAGTGGGGGTATGTGCCTCTCCAACAAGGTTACTGTGAAGATGCTTAAAAAACAAAACAAAACAGCATAACGACACAAAAACTTGCTACATAACAAGAAGCTAACTCTGCCATCTTGTGTGTTTGCTGCTGCTATTGGGTGAGGGGCTGAAGCAAGAGGGAGCCAAGAGTTTTAAGTTGCACAAGTTTGAGGCCAGCCTGGGCTATATGAGACCCCATTTCACAAATAAAATAGGTAAATAAATGGCTGGAAGGTGGTGAAGGAAAGAACTCAGAGGTTGAAACAGACTTAAGTATATATGGCAGCCAAAGTGGGTAAACTGTGACCCAGATTTGAATTCCAGTTAACAAAAAACAGCTATGAAAAGTCAGTCTTTAAGCCAAATGAAGAATATTGACTAAAGATTTAAGTATGAATTAGTTCATTTTTGTTGCCTAGTTTTCGAAGATAGGAATAACATCATTGTGATTTTGTTTTAAAAAACTTATGTATGGCCGTATGTATGGGTGAAATGATATTTTAGAAAAACAAAGCAGATGCATAAGGAAGTCTTCATAAAATGAGAAACAGCAGAATATTAATTCATAAAGTTAAGCAGCAAATTAATGAGAATTCTACAATTGTGTCTTCTTTTGTGTCTTTGAATGTTTTTCCAACAAAAAGAAACAAGTACCATCATCTTTCAAAAGCAAAAAAAAAAAAAAAAAAAAAAGAAGCTTTCTTGCTTTCTTTTTCCAGAGTGCCCCTGCTGTGTGCTCTGCCTTGCCCTGAATCCAGATGATAGAACATTGTTTAGTCAGAACCTTTTGCTCAAGTTCTCCAGGTCCTGGCAGTGATGGGGGGTGAGGGAGATGTCAGGAATCTGCATGGCCCAGGGACATTAGCGATATTGAAAACTGGGTTTCAAAATCCTTGCCAAGAGAACAGAAACTTGTAGCAGTCTTTGCAGGAAGCTGAAGACTTCTGTAGAACACTCACCAGAAAAACAACTTTATATTTCTGAATACTGATGCTTTGAGAGATATCAGCCCATCGGGTCATAATGGCTCCAGCTACTGTTACAAGTGGACTATGCTGATAAAATCACCAACATGAAGCTGGGGAAGTTTATGCTTATTATTGGGTATCTTTATATGAACTTGGTTGTGGTTTTCTATCTGACCTCTATCTGAGGTTTTTTTTTTTTCCATTCTGGTTTAAATTCTCCTTGTTTGCAATGCCTTGCCTTTTGTGATCAACCAGAGCTGGCATTCCCCGTCCTTGATCCAAGTCCCTGTGCCTAGAGTTGACATAGTTTAGGGAAGTCCTTAAAAGATTGTGTGTGTGTGTGTGTGTGTGTGTGTGTGTATTAAGATAGGGTCTCCTATGTCCAAAGCTGTTCTCAAACTCCCTGTGCAGCTAAAGATGGTCTTGAACTTATGATCTTCTGCCTCTGTTGGGATTACAGGTATACACCACCATGGCCAGTTTATACATTCTACCATTGGAGCTACATCCTCAGTCCTTCCAGACAAACTTCCGATTTGGTTTTGTCTGGCATATATATATATTTAATCAATTACTCTTGTCTTCTGTTCGTTACTGCTAACTGGACTTTGGTGGGTAGAATAGCCTTGTGCTTGCAGAAGCCATCTTGACCATCTCTCTTTCCAAGTATTAGGGCAGGAGGAGGCTCATAAAGGATTCACCATCCTTCTCGTCATAGGCTGGTTCCATAATGAGTAATCGTAGTATCGAAATCAATAGTATGCCAGTCTACCAACACCAAATAGCCCACCGACATATACCATAACAAATGCCGATTCCATCTTACAGAAAGGTGATCGCGAGCAGGAGCCGCCTCAATAGCACACATCTCTTCTTGCGCTGAAAGCAATTACCAACAAAGACAGCTAAGCTTATTATTCTTGTTTCAAAACCTTGGGAAGAGAGAATTTGCAAACTCCTTCAGGGCAGAGCTTAGTGCACGTGATCTGCACACATGGGTGCTCACTGCATGTTACTTATTGACCACCAAAAGACTGGATTTTCTGGATCATCTGGTAGAGAATATTTTACTCTAGTAAGCATTGGCTTTAAAAAAGGTTAGTATCTGGTCTGGAGAGATGGCTCAGTGGTTTGGATCTCTTGCCACTCTTGCAGTAGGTCCAGGTTCAGTTCTCAGCAACCATGTGGTGGCTCACAGCCATCAATAACTGGGGTTCCAACCCTCTCTTCTGGATAACACAGGCAACAGACATCCATGTGGTGCATAGACATACTTGCAAGTAAACGCATATACACATATACACAAAATAGTATCTGATTCACAGCACATAATAAAATTATTTCTTGGGATGGATGAGTGAGATAAGGCTCTCTATTGAGTCTGCACTATGTACAGCCAGTTAGCATGCTAAATGTGTAGGCTTTCAAGCAATCGAGCGATCTCTGGGAGGACCTTCACTTGTGAACTGGCCTGACCTTCAATGCACTCTGCCATTTTTTCCCCCCTCCAAGGTGATTCAAACTACCACATTCAAGAAATCCCACATTAGAAAGAATGTGAACTTCAAACATTGAAATTAGTAGCAGATTTCTTCTACTGGGTGCACTAAAAACAGAATGTTGGTCTTGCTTAATATGGCAACATAACTAGTGCCAAGTCTGAGGTGTATGTGGCCATTCCAACCCCTAAATAAACTCTAAGACCAAAAGGAAACAAAAAAGCCCCAGAAGAAGGTTTAATTTGCAACAGCCTCTGAAGTCTACACAAGGAAGCCAGTCTCAATCCCGCCCTCCGCCCCCCACCCTGCAAACCTGACACAGAGCTCTCACATGGCCCACACTGCCTTCAAACTTACTGGGTAGCCAAGGATGACCTTGAACTTCTGATCTTCCTGCCTCTACCTCCTGAGTACTGGGGTGACAGCGTGATGCCACACCTGTTTTATGAGGTACTAGTGACTGAACCTAGGATTTCCTGAATGCTGAGCAAGCACTCTACCAACTGAGCTACACACCCCTTCCCCACATGAAGCCAATTTCTTAAAAGGAGACTACCCAGAACCATGTTAAGCAATTGAGCAAAAATCACTAGGCAAGTATTATATACTTATTATGTGCCAGGTGGTGTTCTCAGAGGTGAGAACAAGAACAAAGTTTCAGGTTGTCATTAACGTTGCATTTTATTCAAGGAGATAGGCAATAGGAAAATTAGACAATGTGTGTATAATATTTCAAGAAGTAGTCAGTATCACAGAGAAAAGGGACACAGTATGGTCACGACTAGGAAGGCCTCAGGAGATTTAGAGAAGACCATAGTCACAGGCCCAAGAACACCTGGGCATGAGCCTCATCAGATCTACAGTGCAGCAAGATGGCAAAACAGCTTGGTTTGGGTTGTTGAACGGCCTGTATGGAGAGAGGAAGAAAACAAGAGTTCTATGTCCTTTGCTCTAGTGGACATAAACTATATCTGCCATGGAATTTATGGAGAACCAAAGTTCTAGGATGGCTGCTTCCCAGGAGAAATCAAGGGAGTTGGGGTAAAGCTTGTCTTCACACTCAGCTTTTCTAGCCCCTGATTTGCACTACCTACTTCAGAAATTCTGGGGATCAATAAGTGAATACAGTTTGCAACGGGAACTGAATCCAGGGTCTTACTTGCTAAGCATGTATGCTACCACAGAACCACACCCCTAAGACTGTTCTCGGAAGCTTGAGACAAGGCCAAGTCCTGGTGCTCATTTTTTTTGCCCATCCTCTTAACTTGAATCTGTCTTTGTGGTCTGGCCAAGATCAGGCAAAGTAAGAACACTGTGCACATAGAATTTTCCACTGTTGCCAGAGGAAGTGGGAGTCTGTTAAGAAAAGGTGACCAGAGGCTGGATGTGGTGGCACATGCCTATAATCTCAAAACAAGAGGTAGAGGCAAGAAGATTTCTGTGAGTTCTGGGATATACCCAAAATCCTGGGATAGTCTGAGTTATATATTAGACCTTGTGTCTTAGTTAGGATTTTACTGCTGTGAACAGACACTGTGTCCTAGGCAACTCTATAAAGACAACATTTAACTGGGGCTAGCATTCAGGTTCAGAGGTTCAGTCCACTATCATCAGGGCAGGAGCATGGCAGCATCCAGGCAGGCATGGTACAGGAGGAGCTGAGAGTTCAACGTCTTGTTGCAAAGGCAAACAGGAGAAGACTGGCTCCCATGTGGTTAGGAGGAGGGTCTCATTGCCTGCCCCAACAGTGACATACTTCCTCTAACACGGACACACCTCCTAATAATGGCACTCCCTGGGCCAAGCATATTCAAACCATCATACGCTACCTCAAAATAATAGTGGAAGAATAGAGAAAAAGTTTATCACATGAGTTTATCACAGAGGGTCTGAAGCAGGAATGGTCTTGGTATGTTCAAAAGCAAGTGAGGCAGCCATGTAATGGGGAAAAGGGTGGCAAACGGTGCAGGGTAGACTACAGGGGGTGCCAGATTAAATATGGTCCTATCTCAAATGCCATAAGGACTTGGGCCTTTATGGTCAACAAAAATACTGGGATTTGATCAAAGAAGTGACATGACATTGTTTCCATAGTGAAAGGTTCACTAGTGGAATCCTGCCCTGATCTTAGCAAGAAATGATGAATGATGGCATTGGCATTTTAACAGAAGGGTAAGCCTTGGACATCTGCAACTTGAGGGTAGAGTGCACTGGACTTGCCGATGGAGCAGATGTAAGGCCTGTGGAAAACCATCCATTCAATGGAAAAGGGAGTTGAAGAAATCCCAGGGAAGCTAGTGGGGTGGGGAGTGGGGTTGGAATAAATTTGTCATACCAAGCCAGAAAAAGCCTATTAGACAAGCAAGATGAGATTTGAAGAGATCATAGCTTATGCTCTGTAGGGGAGGAAATGAGTCGGTACCTCAATTGTAGCTAGAAGGCACACATTGTATATGTTCGATTAGGCCTTAACTCCAAGGTAATGGGGAACATATTTATAAGTTGGTCTTAGTGTTTATGACTGTGAACCTAATACTACTTGGGAACTGCTATAGGCTCCTGTGTTATTCATAATATATCAACTACTCCAAATAATAAAGTTTATAATAAAGGTGGTTTCATAATGAAATTGTTACAGATTTTAAAATTTTATTCAACTTTGGGAGTTTTGTTGTTATTGTTTTTATTTCTGAGACTGAGTCTCACAATGGCTAACCTGGAACTTACCATGTAGACCACAATGGCCTTGAACTCACAGAGATCCATCTATCTCTGCCTCCTAGTACTGGGATTAAAGGTGTATGCCATTGTGCCCAACTCATAACAGACTTTTAAAAACAAACTATCCCCACAGACTTATATGTGAATGTTCACAATAACTTTATTCATACAAGGCTGTTCCAAATTGGAACAATCATATGACTCTATGACATATTCATGAAAAAGAAACTGTGGTACACACAAAGGTGGAATACTCAGCACCTGAGAAGGCACCACTCCACATGACTGTCAAAAGCACTGAGTGGAAAAGGGGCCAGGAAGAATGATCACATGGTACATATTCCTGTATGACTCCAGTCTAACCGAACTCAGGGACAGTGTGACATGTTCTGTGGCTATAAAAACCACAAAGTTGCCGCAGCAGAAGAGGGGATATGGAGTAGAAATGGGAGCAAGGGAATTTTCTGTAATGATGAAAATGTTCTGACAGTTAACATGGATTATGAAACTGTCGAAATTTTATTGGATACTTATGATGTGCTTTTACTGCATACAAATTACATCGAAATACACAAAATATGTGAACCCTGATGAATATGGTCTATGCTGAAATGCTAGGCTAAAAATAACTTGTCTAAATCAGGAACAAACTCAGTGCTGAGTTTCCCATCCACCAAAGCCAAAGGGGAGAGGTTAATCTAGCTACATAAACTGTTAATCTAGCACGTATTGAAGGAGGAGAAAACTGTCAGTTCTGATAAGATTACGGTTAAGAGTACTGGGAAAGAAACAAACACTTTTGTAAGTTGAAGGAAAGTTTTTGGCTTGTGTTTTATCTATCAATCTTCAGCACAATAGGAGACTATCACACCATTGTTCAGTGAAGGCCTTCCTTTGAGGAACAAAGACAGGGATTTAAGACAGAGGGTTTTTGGAGTACAGCTAGCTGCAGAGAGCATCTAGATCCATCCCTATGGCCCAGGAGTCTCAGATTTCACAGGCTCCCTCCCCTCTCTGGCGGTCTCAGAGTTTGTGATAGGAGTTGAGAATTTGGTAATTAGGGGTTCAAGTGTAACGTTCTCTGGAATTGATTAAAGCTAGGTAACTGAGTTTTAGCTCCTGAACTTGCACTTTGCTAATTACAGGTAATAAGGAATGTTCTAAAAGCCTGCCATATTTATTATACGCAAGTGGGAAAACATGCCTCCTTCTACTTACCGGGCTTAATGGATACCTTTCTCCCTGGCATTCTGAAAGCTCTTCTGGGTGTCTCTCAAGCTCTGCAGCAGACACATACAGAAGGTTAAGATGGGGCTGACACTGGGCAGCAGGACCCCGCAGTGTTCAAGCTCTTGAAATCACTGGGCTTTTCAACACTGATATCCTTTCGACTGACTGTGTGGAAGACCATGACTCCATATCACCTTTGTGAACCACAGAAACGTAACTTGGCCTGAAACATGTGCAGACAGGTATTCTCAGCAATCCACTGCTGTCAGAAAAAAACCTTAACAGGTCCCCAGTGAACATTTTAGCTAGAACAAGACTTAAGTCGCTATGCCACAACACTGGGGAGGAACAGGAGAAATCCTTGGCAGCTGAGTTGACCCACAAGATGTGGTTCGTGTGTCCATTTGACAAACCCTGAATTGCTTCACAGCAGAGCTATGATGGGCAATCTTGGCAGGGCCTGAGTCTGTTTTCCGTGACTCCCTACTTTTTAAGATTGTTTCGCAGGATCAGTGGGAAGGCTCTGTGGGTAAAGGTGCATGCTCCCAGGCCTGATAACCTGAGTCTGATCCCCAGGACCCACATGGTGGAAGGAGAGCACTCCAGCAAGTTGTCCTCCGATCTTACAACACCTGTAAGTAATCTAAAATCATAATAATTTAAAAAATGCCAAAAATACTTTAGTTTTAGCGTCATCCATGTCATACTATTCCACTGACTAGGATAGTGCTTTATTTCTGCATTCAACGTTAAGACCTACTGTGTGCCAAATATCGGAAGCACTGTAGTCAGAAAACTTCACTTATGGTCTAATGAACACAGAAATAGGAGGTTGGAAGACAACCAGGGTGGTATCTGTGTATCTGGAGGATGAAGACTTGCCTATCTATCTATGTGTTTTGTTTCTAAGGCACAAGGATGGGGCAGAGAGAGAAAACTGTCTCAGCCTGGGCTAGCAGCTCATATTACAATCAAATCATAGAGATGAGGACATGCAAAACAGAAAATGGCAGAAAACACTAGTGGGGGCAGAATTTCAGGACTCAGGAGATGGATTTTCCTACATGCAGAAGAACAAACATCAGGACTTAAGGGGGCAATCTACATTTTCAGAAGTAGACTTAGGAAAATAACTTGGTGTGTGCACACTGGGGGAGTCAAGAAGGAATAATTCATTCAATAAATATGAGTTATGTGCAAGGCACTTGACCAAGATAGTGGAAGCTAGGGGTCAGCAGTGGAGTGGATGTTATAGCATATGCCTATCAGGCATGAGAGTAAGCATCAACAAAACAGAAAACAAGATACTGGTATCTTGGCATTAATATATTAAAAATGTTTATCATATTAAATGCCACAAAAGAAAAACATGTGGTGTTAATGACACTGAGAGACAGGATATTTACCATTGGTCCACAAAGGAAGTCAAGTGAACAAATTTCGAAGGTTGAAGTATATGCTACCTCTAGAGCATGGTTTTGTGTAACAACTTCCTTTGAGATAGAACCATTGTTCTTTGGCAGAAGTTCCTTAAGAAGCCGGATGTTAATGGGGCATGAAACATCAGGGTGCTCTAAGGGGAGGGGAAACATTCCAACTAGCAGGGAAGCACTTTAAACTCAAAAGTGAACAACTCACTAGTTTCAGGAAATCCCTGAAACTGATCATAGTCACCAGGCTCCTCCATCCTCAAACATCTACAAGCATTTAGGGCACCTAAGAAATACTCTCAGACCAGCCAAGCTACCTTAAAGGGATAGAGACCAGCTGAGCTGCCTGGAAGAGGCTCATACTAACTAAGCCACCTGGAAAGGGCACTCTCCAACCTATCAGGTACCTATAAGCTATGTAGTGTTTCAGGTTCCCAGATTTTGTGAGCTGTCACCCATGCCAGAGTGGGCTCTGGTGACACAGCTTTCTTAGAGTCATTTCTGCTCCTATAAGCTCCTGCTTCTCCTCCTCCTCACCCATATTCTTGTAAGAAACTCCAATAGAACTTATTGGTTTAACAAGTAGGACTTTAATGATATCTTTACTTTGGTCTATTGTCAGTTTCCTATCTGCAGTGAGTAGACATTTGTTTCTATCTCCCCAGGAAGAATGCCACACAACAGGAGGGGAACAGATGGAAAACGGCTTCAGGGGAAAAGATCATTTACCAAGAAACTCTAAGACACCTTGTATCAGGGTGGGTGCTCAGGGCAAAGGAGTGTTTGATATGTGGCTAGAGTATGGGCTGGGACTGGATTGTACTTGCTTTCACTATAGGAACCAGAGGCTGAGAAAATGTTTTAAACTAGGGCAGATACAATGTTAGCAATGTTAGATTCATGATTTGAATAGAAGATTACTTTGTAAAAACAAAAAAAAAGATTATAACAGCATGTGTGTTGAAGTGGGTTGAGCCACAGCTGTAGCAGCTTAGGAAGTTCTTTGCAGATGGAGGATTTGGTGACTATCTGAGGATGAATTTTCTGGCTTGGCCTTTTTAAAGATTAATTTTATGTGGATATGACTATTTTGCCTGCACATACATCTGTGTATCAAGTATAAACAGTGCCCCAGACCGGAAGAGGGCATTGGATCCCCTGGAAGGATGGTTCCATAGTGGTTCAGACCATTGTGAACCACTGTGTGTGCTGGGACCTGACATATGTGCTCTGCAGGAGCACAGGCATGCTCACCTGCTGAGCCATCTCTCTAGCCCTGGCTTGGCCTTCTCAAGCATATTTCTGGTGAACACAGGGTAGCATTCACTCTTAGTATTTCTGAACTTTTTTTTTCTTAGTAAAAGTTTGATTAAATATAGAAACCCATGAAACTATGTATGTAATACAAGTAAAAAAGCCAGGGACTATCCAGCTTTGAGCCACTGTTCTGGATTTGTAGTTCTAGGGAACCCACTCCTGTCGCTACCACTTACATTTAATCTGCCACAGAAAGTCAAGAGAATGTGAAGCACGTCCCAGTGGACACATAAACCGCATCAGAAAACATTTCCATTCATGGCTTCACAGCTCAGTAAGTCGTTCAAAGTCTTAAAGGTGTTCTCACTGACGTTTTCAACATTACAAAAGCTTGAGGGGATCAATGGGGAACAGACACTGAACTATGCCTTACTCAAGTAAGCACTAACTACAAAGACCAAAAGAGAAAAAATGTGGTAATTCTTGGAGTAATATAGCGTAAAGGGCTGTCCTTTTTCTAAATAGACATGCTGAAGTCCTTGTTTAGGAAACAGAGCCTGGAATACCTGAACATGCCAGAATTAGAGCCCAACACAGAATAATTTACAGACACCTGGGCTACAAGCTATGTTCAGTGGAAGGAGTCTCAAAAATACTAAACTATTAAAGGTGCACCTACTAGAATCCTAAGCTCAGCCAGAAAGAGCTCCTAAGCATATTCAAACGTAGAATCTGTACTGTTTCCTTCCAATAATCCACTTGATTTTGGTTGTATTATTAGACCATCCTTGAGTTTCTTTAAACTGTATACTCCTACTGCTGGCATTTGGATAAATACCACTCAGATAACTGAGTGCTTTTCCCCTTCATCCAATTTACTAAAATTGGTATATTAAAAAAAAAAAAGTCAGTCAGGAAATGCAATGAAAAACTTACACATTTAAAAGAAAAAATCCTCATTTACTTGCTCATCATAGTACTGCTGGGGTTAAAACCCAGCGTAGACTGCCAACAATTGTACAGTTAATACAAGACATTGCTAGTCACGGTTTAACCAGTCACCTCTTGAACCAGAGTCTCTCATTCCTCTGTCACAGATGAGCAATCAAAGTCCTAACCATCAGTTTTCTAACTTCTGTGCTCTTTCTCACACAGAAGCGAACAGGATATACTACAAATGGGGCAGGCCTAGGTCCACCTTGAGCCTTTACATACAGCCATTTAGGGTTCCGCTCATGATCAGAACTGTATTATTCTGACTTGGCCACACTCAAATGTCATGTTGAAATACTAACCTCCACGGTGTCAATGGCACTAGGGGAAGGGGCCTTTGTGTGGTCACATGGGTAGAGCCCACATGATTGGAACCAGTGTCCTTACAGCAGAGGGTCCAGAGAGAACAGTGGGTGCTTCCTGTTGACGACCTTGATTTTGGACCTCCAACCTGCAGTTGTAAGAATCAAATACCCTGTTGTTGATAAGTCACTCACTAGTCTGTATCTCACTACAGCATCCCACCTACAAAGAGAGCTCGAGGTCCAGGAAGGACAGCGGTCCCCCTGCAAACTGGAAACCAGCAGCCATTCACTCTTTAGCTTTTACAAGGCTCCACCACAGAACCTGAGATCAAATGGCATCCGCCAGAACCACAGCTAGGAATTCTCAAATTCCTGGGAGGGAGACACCTGGCCAAGAGTGGATGAGAGCCCCTTTTCTTCTCCCCTTTCTTTCTTTAAAGCTCTCAGCATGTGGTTTACATCACCTTGAACTCACAATCATCCTGCTTCAGTTTCCCAAGTGCAGAGATTACAGGCACACACCATCGCTCCTGACTTGGGGAACTCTACTTGACTGACGTGATAGTAATGGAAAGTCAGGGACAACCTGCTAGTCTGATCCAGCCAAATCAATGGTTGTAAATGTTCTGTGCTATCAAGCGTTTGACTAGGACTGTATGAAATTCTTAAACCATTCCAATGAAACCTTATGTTGGAGCTCACCGTGCTGACTGCAGGCAAACTCATACTGTGTGAGTCAGTGAGAAGCTGGGGTTGTTACCTCAGCTTGCCACCCTAATGGTGCACTACGGTAAATGGAAGAACAAACTTACAAGCCTCTATCAACTACAAACCCTAAGGAATGCCCATGGATTCCCAAATGATAGCCTGAAGGCGGTATATAAGAAGGATGGGTCTCTCTATCTCAGTGATTGCATTTGTCTAGCACCTTCAAGGTGCTTAAGATTCACAGATCATAAGAATGTTTAGTTGAAGGTCTGTCCAGTAATTATCATAACAAACTGTAACTGGATGACTACTCATTACTCACTTACTGGATTATAAAGATCCCCAGACACCATACTTTTTTTTCCTTTGAGTGGAATCGATCTCTACATTTAACTAAGGAATCTATGTAACTGCATGTGTTGGCCCATTATGGGACTCAGTATCTGCTCCTGAGTGTTCATAGGCCCCTGAAAAGCCATGAAGTTTTAAAGCCTAGAAGGTAGGAAAATGTAGTTCTCAATTTAAAAAACCTCTCTTCTAAAGTAAGTTCTCAATCCTTAAACATCCACTTAGCTGTACTAAAGCTCTGGTAGTGTTACTGAAATAAAATAGAGACAGGAGTTGCAAAACCTCCTCTTGAACAACGACCGGTTCCCAAACCAAATCCTTTATGGACTTTTGAAATTTAAAAACCTAGTCAGAATTGAAATGTATTGTTTCAGGAATTTATAGCAAAACTGCTCTTAGTATTACTTCTTTTTGTTCCTGTGTATGTTGCATTGTGTGCAGGTGGCAGTGGAGGCCAGAAGAGGGTGGTAGATGACCAGAGCTGCATTTACAGGCATGTGTGAGCCGCGCAAAGTGGGTGCTGGGAGCTGAACTTAGGTCCTCCAGAACAGCAGTAAGCACTCTTGACTTCTGAGCCACCGCTCCAGCCCTACTCTCTCAGGTGTTTTACATGTAGTGGATTCTGAATTCTTTCAGGTAAGAAGCAACCTCAGAGATACAAGTTAGGTGTGGTGGCTATGCACCCTGGAAGCTGAGGCAGGAGGATCATCCTGAGTTTGAGACTGGCCTGATTAGATGAGTTCCAAGTTAGCCTAGTTTCCAGATTGAGATCAAGTCTCAAAAACTGAAATAACAAAAATCCCATCTTTAACTTGCCAGGTACTGTGTACATGTCTATCTCTCTGCTACTAGAGGCTGATGCCTGGAGATTGTTAGTCTCAACAGCATAGTGAGATTGTGTCTGAAGAACAAAGCAGAACGGACTGAGAACAACCACTTAGTTCCACATCTTAGATTCGATAATAACCGTCCACTGAATGGAAGACCCACTTCCTATGAAGCAGCGTCGGTCAGGCTCGCCCTCAGAGTCACTGCAACAGCATCCACAAGGAATCTGATTTAGTAATTAATGGCTTGTTTTATTTTATTTTTTTTAAAAAAGCTGATTTTATAGCTGTATTTAGAGAATTAGACTTTATAAAATAGTTTCATTCTTTATGTATGTGGATTACCTTAAAATATGGAGAACCAAATTACTTCTTTGGTTTTATTTTATGGGAAAAACAACGCACAGTCTCATCACACGGCTTTGTGATATTTATATTCCACTGCACAGATATGGGCTATACAAATTAGTAACATGAGTTGCTTCTTAAATTCCAAACATTTGTCTAAAATATGATTACAGCAGAGGCCTAGGATATTAAAACATCAAGGCTGAAATCCTCTAAAGTAGTTAAAGCAACAATGGAAATACTGCACATTTTAATTAAAGTAATATTAGAGGGTGATCTCAAATGCTAACAGACAAGGCAGCAGGGCTACTAGCATCTACAAGCAAGTCACTGTGGTCCTTTTAACGTATGTGAATGACTACTTTTTAGGTAGCCTTTCCTCATGGAAGTGCAGAATTAACACAAAAATCCAGATTAGTGATTTCAAGAAATTTAGATTCTTCCTAGTATATAAGCTCTATGGAGAAGCGAATCTTATCTAGGAACCCGAATATTTGCTAATTCAAATATCAAAGACACCACACTTAGAAAAAAGAAAGGTTTTGTTTTCTTTTTTTAAGATAATGGTTTTTAATTGAATTATTGAGATGAAGAGACAGTGAAGCCCTGTTTGCTACTTACATGAAAAGAAGATTTTAAAAAACAATCACTGCACAAAATACAAAGGGGTAGGGTATGCTGTGGCATTGAATTTCTCCCCACGGTTTTTCTTGACTTCTCAAGAACAAATTGAAGTTTCCACAGCAAATTTGTTCTCAAAATGCCGAATGCTGAAACAGTTACTAGCTTCACGCTTCTGAATACCTGTTTGGAAAGGAAAAGGGTTTTGTTTTTAGTTGTTTAGTAACAAATACTTACATCAATCCTCACAGTTACTCTTTAGACATAAAGAAGCATGCCACTACTCTATATCCATCCCATAATTTTAAATTTGTTCTCCACTGGGCCTTTTCATATCTCCTAGCAACTGGTAACAGTGCTTTACAAACGGCTTACAGACATGCTGCCTAGTCTTGGGTTAACTTGACACACAAACCAGAGTCATCTGTAAGGAAGGAACCATAATTTGGAAAATGCCTTCATAAGATTTAGCTGTAGAGCATCTTCTTAATTAGTGATTGGTGTGGGAGGGCCTAGCCTATTGTGGGTGGTGCCATCCCTGGGCACCAGGTTCCTAGGTTCTATAAGGAAGCAAGCTGAACAAGCCATGGGGACTTGGAGTAAGCAGCACCCTCTTCATGGTCCCTGCATCAGCTCCTGCCTCCAGGTTCCTGCTTTGTCTGAGTTCCAGTCCTGACTTCCTTTGGTGATGAACAGCAATGTGGAAGTGTAAGCTGAATAAACCCTTTCCTTCCCAACTTGCTTTTTGGTCATGGTGTTTTGTTGCAGCAACAGAAACCCTAAGACACAGATATATGCACTCAAAGGTGTGGGAAATATTCTAGTTACATAGAGTAGAGTCACATGCCTATATATGCTTGCAGAACTGCACACCAGGAGAGACAAACTTCATTCTGTCAAATTGGTTTTAGAAAATTATGAGCCAAGATAGTAACTTAAATGTAAAAAATCAAGTGGTAGGCTTCAGATGACTCATCAGCCTGAGGTGAGAACAATGTCATTACAAATATTGGAAAAGACCAGGCAAGCATTTGTGCTGGGTGACGCAATCCCACAGAAGTCAGGCTGCAGATGGACACTGTGAACCATCACTTCTGCTTTGCATCTATAATGGGCACATGCTGCTATGCTTACTGTTCAGAGGAAAAACAAGACTTAGTGACAGGAGATCTGCACAGGTCATGTCAGGGCTCTGCACTCCTTACCTACACGTCCTCCTAAGTCACCTGGCTATGACTAGCCTCAGCATGAGCCACAAGGTGAATTGAGAACTCAGATCTCTAAGAGTCCAAGTGTGAGGCTGAAGAGAGGCTTCTCGAGAATGAGACCTCCTCTCTCCTGTGGCCAGGCCACGGTGAGGATGAAAAGTCAAACTGAGGAGTGGGCATCCCAAGGCAATGGCATTTCAGGCTGACTGATTGTTTCTATCTGGAAAGAGTGGGTCTGGGACTCCAATGATTTTAAATCCTGGAAATACTAACCAAGCGTGACACAGGTTCCCTTTAATTTATTTCTCACCCAAGTGTCATAGGAATTATCTGACTTTCTTTACCTCTAATGGTTTCCCTGCGCTGCAGTTTGTAGGTTTCCTTGTCGTGACACAGTCTGTAAATGAAGAAGCCCAGGTTGTCCACGTTTTCGATGCGGTCAGTAATCACCATGTGCTCATGGATAAGGTATGACTGAGGCAAATAGGTCCCGGCCTGCGGGGGAAAAATGTGACATGGAACTTTCCAAATGTGCACTGAGCAAATTGAATGTCAGACAAAATTCGTAGGTGACAGTTTTAAAACAGGGTTTATGGATATTTAACTGTCTGCTTTTATAAATACAGCCTTGGTTTTTGAATTGGAATCTTGCTTTGTTCCCAAGCTGGTCTTCAATTCTCAGACTCTGCCAGCTGTTTTGCCTCAGCCTCCCAGGAATGACTATAGGCATGGATCACCGTGCCTAGCAATACATACAGTTTTGTTACAATATAGCCATGGCCAACTCAGAGGCATCAGAACTGAGTAGATGGTTAATAGCTATTTTCTAGTACTTTAGGAAAATTTAAATGTGCTAAAATTTTAACATTTAAAAACTTTCCATTTTATTTATCATTTGTTATGTATGTGTATGCATGTATAGTGTCTGTGTGTGTAGTGTGTGCATGTATAGTGTGTATGTGTGTGTGTGCATGTGTATAGTATGTGAAGTCCTGAGCATGGATGTCAGAGGAGAGCTTTCTGGATGGAGCACACAATGTCAGGCTTGCACGGCAAGCACTTTTACTGCTGAGCCATCTCTCCAGTCCAATTCTGAATGTTCTTTAAAATTTCATTTATAAAATTTAAAGCATTACGAATAAAAAGAAACAACACTCAAGTTGCAGCACTTTTTTGTAAATCCCTTGGCTACATACACTCTAGAAGAGTGAGCTCCAAGAATGTTAACTTTTCGAGACACTCTACCGACACCGCTCATCAGAAGCAGCAAGCACTTGGTACCTTGATGTTAATAAGCAGCTCCAACAGGTTTCTGGGCGGCATAACGATGGAAGTGTTCAGAGGGATCACATAGCACTTATCCAGGTTCAGGTCCAAATAAGCAGTGAGTTTCTGGAAAGAGGGACATGGCTCAGACAGGTCAGCATGCCTGAGAGACACAGCAACTGAGCTTCTAAGGTGGGCTAGCTTTAGAACTTATAAATCACAAATCAAGAATGTGGTGTGATCAGCGGGCACGCCACAGGCAGCGAGGCGTGAGAAGGCCAAGCCTCACCAGGAGAGGAACCTAAGTCTATTTTTGTTTATCTCATTTGAGACAGCACTTGACTACGTAGACCAGGCCGACCAGGCCAGCCTCAAAGTTGCAATCCTCCAGTCTCAGCCTCCCCAGTGCTGGAATGAGACACATGGTTGGAGTTTCCAACTCTCCCCTCTCCTCTCTCTTCAATGAAAACTAAACCCGGAACCCAAGAATTTAGCAACTACTAAAATTAAAACTGTAAAAATCCTAGAGAACCTGCACTCTTCACAGTCCAGGACACTGGCTCACCTTGTTAAAGTCATGCACAATGTT
Source organism: Grammomys surdaster (assembly GCF_004785775.1). NCBI lineage: Eukaryota > Metazoa > Chordata > Mammalia > Rodentia > Muridae > Grammomys > Grammomys surdaster. Next base: position 4,149,622 of record NW_021620801.1, on the reverse strand, counting down.
GGCAGGGTCGCTGTCCGCAAACTCTGGTACAGGCACACTGATGAATTCAACTGCGTCTTCCTCAAAGATCTTAATATTCTCCTCAATTGTCTGGTAGCGAGCAGCTGGGGCCTCTGCAGAAGGCTCGTTCAAGATGACGTCATCTTTGATGTACTTCAGTCCACAGTAGTACACATCATCTGGCTACAGAGTTGAAAACACTGTATTTCAGCCATCTCACGGGAGACAGGTTTTTAAATGTAAGCCTTACTTAACCTGCCACCCCTACCTAAGTAGTATTTTGCTTACAAACTCTTACTTTCCAGATGACAAGTCAGACAGTTTAATTACAGAGCTAGCACATTCTTTATCAGGTTAGTTGTCTTTAAAAAAAAAAAAAAAGCCTTTTCAGAAGGAGAAAAGCAGCTGATTTCCTCTTTACTCTTTGTGGTAGGTAAGAACAGAATATGAAAGCTATCTGGTCTTAAGAAAATCTGAAGAAACACGTAGCCCTGTTCCTACCTGTAGGCAGTTAGTTTCTCACAGAATACATTCAGAGGCAAGGAATGCTTTCCTTTCTTTTGCGATAGGGTTTCAATGAGTCCAGGCTGCCCTGTATCTTGTTGTATAACTTTAAACTTTTGATCCTTCTGCTTCCAGCAGGTGAGAGCTACCATGCCCAGTTTATGTGGTACTGAGGGATTGTGCCCATTTACATAAATAAGTAAATAAATGTATGTAATAAAATATTTTTAAAGTGTATGTACATAAAGATTGAGGGTATGTAACAAAACATTTTGATACCAAATGTTCTCTTTGGCAGTGGAATTGCAAACCATTATTATTTTCTTTTATGCACATGGGTGTTCTTGTTGCACTGTGTGTTAGATCCCCATGGAAATGGAATTACAGACAGTTGTGAGCTGCCATGTGGGCGCTGGGAATTGGACTTGAATCCTTTGGAAGAACAGCCAGTGCTCTTAATCGCTGAGCTATCTCTCCAGCCCACAAATTATTTTTTCTGTATCTTATGCTTCTTATAAAAAATAAAACACTACGTTTAAGAAGACATACACAGGGGTGGTAGTGGTACATACTTAGTATATGAGGCAGAGGCAGTGGGACCAAAAGTTTATGTCAGACTTGTCTACATAAGTCTGTTTTAAAATAAGAAACCCCACTTTTACCCTATTAGCCCAGAAATGTTTCTCAGTCTGCCTTTATCTTGACTAAGACTAAAAGCGAGCATGGACTCCAAATAACCTCTAGAAGAAGACGTCAACATTAGTTTTAAAATCTAGTTTTGAAGCATTTCTCCCGACTTGGAAACATGTGAAGTAGTCTTAAAAGTGGGTTTAGAGGAGATGATAGCATAAATTATAATTAAGTGGAATCAATGTCTTATCACACCGAGAGCACTATAAACACTAAGATACAGGCAACTTTCACCAAGTGGCATTGTCATCTCTGCAAGTCACTCAAGAGTGTCTGACACTCTTAGACACAGCAACAGCAAGGGCTGGCAGGTAGTGGCTGTCCAGGGATGGGTCTGTCGACATTGGAGCTTATATATTCATACAAGTGGCAATTCATGATCTTTCTCTTTACTATTAACTGTGGTAGGAAGATGAAAGTCCATTTTGAAAAATCATCCATGTCCAACCATTTGGCTATAGACAGAAAGTACAAGCTTAGAGCAAGGCGGGACCACATTCTAATTCACAGGAAAAAGGAAAGAAAAATTCAGACCAAAAAAACAATAATAATTTCTGCAGAGCTGGCAAGACTGCTCAGTGGGTAAAGGTACTAGCTACTAAGCCTAATAATCTGAATTCAATCCCTAAGACCCACAAAGTAACAGGAGAGAATCGGCTCCCCAAACTGTCTTCTGACCATGTCCCCTCCCCTATAAGTAAGTAAATAAATGTAGTAAAAAAATTTTAAATATATTTTTCTATTTACCTGAAGTGCAAAATACTTGTACAGGTATGCTCCTCCGAGGATGACACCAGCAAGCATGAAGGCCAGTCCAAAACACATGCACCAACACCACGCTCTTCTCTGTCCAACTGGAACCACATCATCCGGGTCCTGGAATGGAAACAGAACAGCCACTTAAGAGGCAGAATGACAGAAGGCTTGGGGTTATTAATGAAGATAAAGACCAAATATATTAAGACTCTGATCAAAATTAACCATGGAATGAGGAACAGGAGGCACCAAGACTCACCCCATACCAGGGAAGAACACTGGTCCCCAGAGAGACTTCTAGGCAGAAGTCTTTTCTCTCTCAATATTCCATCTACTAACAGTGTCTTGAGCAGTAATAAAAGCCACAATTTTTATTTTCCATACACAACTTTTGGCACCATGTTCTAACATTTGAAATTCAGAAAAGGTAACAACATGACCTTGTCCCATAGTTTTGTCAGGCTGTATTACAAATCCAGGGTATTTCCAAATTGGATCACTTATAAAATGGTTAGCCTTTACAGGTATTTATCTACTTCATTCCAGATAGAGAACGTTCCTTAACAATCTACGGGAAAAACTAATGCAACAAAAGGTAGGATACTAAAATTCTGTGAACAAACAGAATCTAAAAATCAGGAGAAAGGTACATCTCTATAATTAATTCAGTAATTCCACCCTACCCGAATCTTGGTTTGATAATGGCTTTCATTTTATTTTTGAGAACTAAAACTGAAACCCAGTGTGGACTGTGGACATTACAATACCTAAGCCAGCAAGACGGACAAGCTGGGTGAATGAGGAAGAGAACCATGGTAAGACAGCGCATCAGCCCGGGAGCAGCTACGGCTAAGGGATGAGTCACTTAGGAACAGCAGATCTACATTTTCATTTCTAAGATAAGAGATCGTATCTGGGCACTGATGAGCAACGTCCGATTCCAAGTACTAGAGCCAACGAGAAGCGTTAGACAGACGAACCCCGCTGCTTTTTTAAAGAGAAGTTCTCAAGTCATGTAGCTCAGGCTGACCTCAAACTTGTAGCAATCCTCCTGCCTCTGCCTCCCACCTGCTGTGATTACTGGCATAAGCCATTACATTCACGGGGTTGGAAGCTTTAGTTTTAAACACAGAATCATGCAGAATAATAAATAATATTCAATGTAAGGTTCAGGCCAAATGATGTGGCAAGGACTACATTTAAGGCAGCTCTCTCTCAGCAGTGCTTAGCTCAATGAGTCTACTGAAACATAACGTGGATGGGAGTAAATGGGGAAGAACTCATCAGCTGTCCTATTAGTGAGAAGTTCTAAGAATCCCACATGTGGTAACATTTTATAGACCTGAGCAATAATGGACACAGGTCTGCTTAAGTTTGTCTGACAAAAACACCCCAGGAGACAGGAAGTGTCCTAACATAACTACTCTCAGATGGGGACAAGGGTGGGGGATGGAATGACAGATGCAAACAGTTGCTCTCAACATTTGTTACCAGCTGCTCAGACAGCCAAGTGTGCATGTACCCAGCGCTACCTGCCAGGCTCCTTCCTGTGAGCACATAGGTGAGCAGCTATGGACCATGGGAAGATGCCAAGAAAGAGTATGCAGCCTCAC
>NW_021620801.1:4077242-4146049 GCF_004785775.1 Grammomys surdaster | reverse complement strand
CAGCTATGGACCATGGGAAGATGCCAAGAAAGAGTATGCAGCCTCACTGTTACACAAACAACGAGTTCTCAGGGCTTTTGATTTTTGATTTATCATGTTAACTATGTGACAAACAATGATTTTGAGAATAAATTACACATGTCTTAATGTGTTTAAACAGTTGCCCTGGGCACCAGGAATACAAACTCCGCCGAGGAAAGGATAGGTTGGATCACTGTGGAAAATGAATATACAAGAAGAGCCAAGCAGGTTGTGTGTACCTAGAATCATAGCCCTGGAGGGTGGAGTAGGGGACGTCGGCCAGTGACTGCCTTGTGTTGGAGGTCAGCCTAGACTACACAGAAAGCTCTAGGCCAGCCTTATCTTTCATATAAAACCCCTTTCCTATCTAATGAAACACAAAATAACATAAATGTGGGCTCTGACAGGAAAAATGCAGAGTGAGAGACAGGATGGGTTAAGGGAGAGACTTCCCAGGGAGAGAACACAGTGTGGAAGGGCACGGGACAAACACACACTGCCAGGCAGCAGACAGTGTTCCAGGAAACAATATAAAAGGTGAAGAATGAATAAAATCATGAGGGCAGAATCTAGCACCTTGCCAGGGAGCCATGGCGCCGCCGGGCGTTCAGTATGGTAGGAGGGATCCTAGGGACAGAGAACTGGAGCAGGCCACAGCCCTGGTATGGAGCTGAATTCATAAGTTATTTTAAAAAGTCATTTTCCAGGACAAAAGAAGAGAGTAGTTTGTTAACTTGGCTTTAGAACACTGACTCAAAGGGCAGTCAGTTACTCTGCACCTGAAACACGGCTTGAGAATAAAGGAATGAACAAGAGTCTATCTCAGTATCTAAATTACAGACCTGAGCCGGCAAGCCACTAGGAGCCTCCCAAGTGCTGATGTCGTCAAAGTCTCATCTCTTCCTTCTCTACTGCTATTAGTCGCTTCCTTTCTTGCATTAGAAATTCATGTAGAGATCTTATCTCTTGCTACAAGGCTAGACAGTTCCTGTTTATTCGTGTTCATTCTGCATTCCTAGAAACTCTAAACTACCCTTGGCGCTTAGTTAGCATGCAGATACTTGACAACCAGATGAAGAAAGGGCTTGGCTGTTTAAGTTTTCATGATTCACAATAGTTGTATCAGCAGCCGGAGAGCTAATGGAGGGGCACAACAGAGTCATCTAGGATGTATAACGAGCTGGCTAGCTGGCAAAGGCAGGAACTGCCCTTAACCCGGCATCTGTTAGGGCCAGTGTCGTGGAACATGCTGGGCAAGGTCCTGTAACAAAGTGAAGTGTGAATAAACCTTGCTTCTAACTGTCAGCAGTTTATGAACTAACACAGGTATGACAGACATGATGGCCCCATTACAAGCTGAGTCACAGAGCAAGGATCAAGCACATTCATTCAAGATAAAGGTTGTTAATGAAGCCCCGTGTGGTGGCTGAGGCAGGAGAACTGCCACAAATTCAAGGTCGACCTAGATAGACTAAGGTATGTTCCAGTTCAGCCAGGACTACAGTGTCAAAAACTAAATAATAATAATAATAATAATAGTACGTATTAGAGCATAGAGCTCTAGAACAAACCTTGCACCTGTTAGTTTACTAAAACGCACACCATAGCCTTTCCAATCAGGTGGACAAAGATGCTAACTAAAGTCAAGTCTGTTCCTACTCAGTGCGGTACTAGACATCCCAGCCAGTAAACAGCTGTCAATAGGCACAGGGTGAGAAAAAAAGAAAACTGTAGAAAACATAACAAAGTCAAATTATTCTACTAAAGATCAACTATTAAACATCACCTGTCGGTGGGAAGGGGGACACTGGGTAGCAGAAGTTAAAGGACTAACAAGACTGGGCCAGAGAGATGACTCAGTGGGTCAGAGCCTTGCAGCTCCTGCCAGGGAGCCCAGATTCCATTCCCAGCACACTCATCAGGTCACTCAGAACCCTCTGTAACTATAGTTCCTGGGAATCTAACAACTCTTAGGACCTCAGAATCCATATGTGGTACATATGCCTTCTCAGGCACACGCACATACACACATGTGAAATTCAATAAACATTTAAAAATAATAATTTCAAAGTAATCCTTCCTACATAAAGTGTTTTTAAAGAATGCCTAAGTTACATAAGAACCTCCTTCAAAATAGCAAAAAGAAAAAGAATAATTATTCAAATTTGTTCCAAACTACAACCAACCCAAATTTTTATTAACTGATAAATAGATTTCCATTTATCACATTCATATTATGGAACAAAACAGCAGTGGTCCTATAGTTTGTGTGTGCTTCAAACATTTTATAATTTAAAGAGGAAAAGCCTACCCCCATGTTCTCAGGAGTGTTTTTCTTTCTCTTAACCCTAGTGCTTAAAGTTTGCTTTATAAATCTCTTACTAAGCTCCAAGTCTGCTTTTAAAAAGACTAGTGACTTCCCTTGGCCTGATTTAACGGAAGGCAGTTCCCTCCTCCCCTGCACTGTGCTGTAACTGCTGCGCCTTAACTGTGCTTAGAACTCCCGCAGGCCCCACACAATTATCATCTTCTTAATCTTCCTCAAAGTCAAAATTTTAGCCCAGTTTATGAAAAGCACACCCTGGCCTACTCCTATGCTCAATAGCAGATAAAGAAGTGGCTTCCAGGGTATGGCTGGTGGTCCAAAGCAGGAGGGCTGCAGTTAGCAGGCAGCCTAGTTGGTTAAATTAAAAACATTAAATAAAAAAGAATACTGGAGATGCAGTGTGCAGAGTAAGTACTTCGAGGAGACACAAAGACTCAGGTTCAGTCTCTGATACATAGACACGGTGCAGTGGACTCTCTCTCAAGTACCACAATATGTTCTGGTAAACTCATCGGACAATAAGACAAGACTACTTAACTATATCTTAAGCAATATGAAGTTTAACTGTGTTTTACTTCCATTAGTTATATAAATTAGGTCACCTCAGTCAGTTCCCTGCCAGGCTTCAATCATTAACATAGCTCAAATAAAAGGTAAGGTTTAAAAATGTTTTATTGTTCAGCTTCAAAGTAACAAATACTTCACATTCTCGATGCTTCGATTTGAACCTTATTTACATAACAAATGGAGCACAGAGCCTTTTATGAGACATTTTCTAAAGTTCCTCAAATGTAACGTTTTGAATTTCACAGCAAATCCAACAGCTTGTCTTAGAAGCCACGTTACTAAAGAAAAAAATATGTCAAGTATTAAAAATTACAGGTCCAGGGCTAGGAATGTGGCAGATGGGTAGAGCACTTGTCCAGCCTACAGGAAGCCTCTGGCTTCGGTCTTCAGCACCACCTGCAGAAAACCAGCTGTGGCTGGCACACCGGGGAGCTTAGCCCTGAGGATGTGGGGTCAGGAGGGGCAGTTGTTCAAGGTTATCCTCAGCTACACAGCTGGAGTACAATAGACCCTGTCTGAATGAATGAATGAATGAATGAATGAATGAATGAATGAATGAATGAATGAGTTCCAAACAGAGACAGTTTGGGGATGGGGAAACCATGACATAAAAATACTAGGTATAAAAATAAGAACAAAAGAAAAAAAATCGTTAATTCAAAATAACATGCAATACTGAACCATCAGAAATAGATTTACTTAGAAACATCTATGAATCATGTTGGACTAATAGAGGTAAATATTGACAGGGTATGAAACAATCCAAAGGCTGTCCCATGGAGAAGACTTGGGGGATAGTCCTCTCTTGGAGTACTGCCAAGGTCTTGCAAATTCCTTCCTCACTTTTCTGTAATAAATCTATGTTTGCTCTGCTTAAAAGAGAAAAAAAAAAGATTTTGGCATTTCCTTGTATGCAAAACAAAACAAAAGAAAATTGTTTCAAGTCAGGAAATAGAGGTGGGGTGTGTGGCTCAGCACAGGAGAGCGTGGCTGTTGTGCCTGAGGCTCGGGGTCCCTGTTACTCCACTGCACTTCCTGCTTTTTCCCTTGACAGGTGACATCACAAGACTCTTCATGATCAGTCCCCTGTGAACTATCTCCAGGAAGTAGTATAAAGTATTTACTGTATACATTTTAACTCCTATGCTCACAAAACTTTTACTGAGTACCATTAACTATCTTTCTCAGACTAATGGAAAATATTTTCTAACAGTAAAAGGGGCCTTACATATGAAAAAAGAGAAACCTGATGTACACATCTTTTTTAACTTTTGGTATCAAGTACTTAGGATTCCAGTACATGCACCAGGCCTGTAGAGTTCTAGGTCTTAGTTGAATGGGAGATGCTCTGCTCACCTGGCTTCAAGAGTAGGCTACTTTTCTCAGTACAGGAACACCAAAAACCAAACAAACAAAAAACCAACCAACCAATCAAACAAACAAAAACCAAAAAACCAGGTCTCATGATCTTCCCACCATCAAAAGCATCCAGAACCAAGAGCATCTGAGGTAGGTGAGACAGAGCCTCAGACTGGCAAGTTAATAGACTGTTCGGGACAGCAAACATCTGTTTGCTTTCTTTCTTCTTCATCCTGACTAGTATATAAATTCTGCTTCCCAATTCCTTTTCGAACAGGACTGTCACTGTCCACATAGGAGTATTACCTTTGACGCATAAATAGGAAGCAAGCTCCAGAGCTGGGAGCAGAGAGCTGCTCTTTGCATTTAAGGGCCACAGTTCACAGCAGCCTCGGCCAAGTTCTTTAGTACTGGGCTGAAATTAGGAAGCACAAGTAGCATGTTGAATCGGGAGTCAGCGAGTTAGTCTATATTTAGAACAGGGGCAATGAAGGAGAGGAGCTTGCGGTGGCGACGCTGAGGCCAACAATACCACTCTGCACTCACATTTTCTTGGTTAACAAATTCTATAATATACAAGCAACAATGCAGGAAGAAAAATAGCAGTCTAAGCTATTGTGTAACATTTTGAGAAATCTATAAGATCTGAACCAAACTGCTAGCATCTGACAAAATGAGTGCATGCCTTGGTTAAAATAAGCAGGCCAGAGTGAAAAGACAAGACCTGAGTGTAGCTATAAAATAAATGCATTCAGTGATAGAACACATCAGTCAATTCTGTATCATTAGGGAAAGGCAGAGGATCGGATGCAAAGTAAAATGCTATTAAATATTAATTTATGAGTAACTGAAAATCGATTCCTTTTCTGCAGTTTAAGATCTCCTTCTTTGGCCATGGCTCAGAGATGACCACCATTTTTCTAGTGCTCATTCACTCTATGCTTTCTAGAGCTTTACCAACGACAGCGTACGAAGCCAATGTTGGTAGATTTTCCAGTTCATAATGCTGTTATAAAGCAAGGGGAACGGACTGGCAAGTGCTTTGTAAGCAGTGTTACATACAAGTTTTACCTGTTGTTAACAGGTCCAGTCTCTTACAAGGCATGAAGCAGCTGGCGAAAGCAGGGTTTGCCCTCCCACCGAAATCTGACTGTTATTAATAACAACTGTCTTCTGAAAACCTCAGAGTTTTAGGAACTCTTCAGGAACCAACAATCTGATTGTTTGGTCTTGGCTCTTGATTCTACCACGCTTCTGGTTCTTGGCTGGAGGGATATAATCTTCTTGGGAAAGCAGAGATGGCTTTTTTTTTTTTTTAAAACACGCTGTCAGACTCATAGGACGTTTCTCTACTGTTCATCAAATTATATGGGATAGTGTTTATGAAAGTGTACTGAAATCATATACACATGAGGCAAAACTGTAATGGAGAATATTCAGGTTGCCAACCTGCACATTTTAAAGTAAATCTTGAAAAGCAAAGATATAAATGAATAGTTGAGCACAGTAAACACCTGTAATTATTAGTACTCAGGGAGCAGAGGCAGAAGGATTGCTGCAAGTTCAGGGTCAGCCTGGTCTACACAGCAAGTCCTAGTCAAGTCAAACCAGGGCCACACAGCAAGACACTGACAAAATAGAAAAAAAAAAAGAACAATGAAAAGTTTTCATTGAAAAGCAAAACTCAGAGCAGTAAAGGCGGTAAATCAAAATCCCAAAGTTGGTAGTGAGCTGCCTTCAAAGTTACTCACAAAGTCAGCAGTCCTGGCTCTATGGAGAGGAGATTAGAGACTGGTGGCTCATTTTTCTAGGTCATCTTGTCAGGTCTTAAATTAGTGCCAATAATCCAGACAGTTTCCATTATTATCCATTATTAATTATCATTAGGCCTATTGTTAGTGCAAAGGGAATATTCTAATTAAACTTTCAAAAGCTTGGGTGAAGGTGGAGTTGAAAGTCCACATATTGATTTTCAGCTAATGTTTATCTTCTGAAAACTCAATGAGGTAATGGTAAAAGCAAAGCAAATGAACCTGTGGCCCCACAGAACAGACACGATCGACAGCAGAGTCTATCAACAGTCTCACAGAGGGGAAATGTCGCAGCATGGGGAGAAAGCCCAAGCTTCTGCAGAGGTAGAGCAAGCATGAAGCAAGGAAGACAGGGCAGGAAGAACCAGAATCCAGAACAGCAGCAGAGCAGGGGCCCAGGCACAGCACCAGGGAATATGGCTGAGGTAGAACTTGATACCAATGGAATGCAAGGATCAGCTGGGAATGTGTATGCCTGCAATCCCAGCGCTCAGGAAGTGGAGACAGCAAGAGTAGTGTGAATGGAGGGCAAGCCGAGACTCCATCACTCTAGGCTACAAAAAGACACTGTCTTGGGAGGGAGGGAGGGAGGGAGGGAGAGAGGGAGGGAGGGAGGGAGGGAGGGAGGGAAGTAAGAAAAAGGAAGAGGGGACCAGTGCACTCATATATGCAAGACTTTACAAATTTTTGATCACAGATTTTTTTTTTCTTTTTCTAAAGCAGATTAAATGCATGGAAGCAAACACAACCCTGAAGTCCTGACTGATTCTCTGGTAAGCCTGAAGATACAGAAAGGCAATTAGACTACTGTCAGAAGATGAACAACCAAAAAAATACACAGATAATTAAGCCATATTCCCTCCAGCTCCAAGAAACAATGATCAAATCCAGACAAAAGAAAAAGGTTTTATACAAGAAAGTACAGTTCGAGTAGACACATTACTCTAGGGTAAACATCACTTGTCAAGTACGAAAAAAGCAGTGGCTATCAATTTAGCAAAAAGTCACTATGTTACCAGGCAGTGGTGGAGCATGCCTTTAATCCCAGCACTTGGGAGGCAGAGGCAGGCGGATTTCTGAGTTCGAGGCCAGCCTGGTCTAGAGAGTGAATTTCAGGACAGCCCAGGCTATACAGAGAAACCCTGTCTCCAGAAAAAAACAAAACAAAACAAAAGTTACTATGTATACCAAGAGAATAGATTATGTGTGAAGTAAAAAAAAAAAAGACATACATGTACGTGCAATACTATATCCATCTTTCATAAGGATACCACCAATGAGTAATATTAAAACAGCACAGGAATTAAAAATAAACTTTTGGAAACAACACGAAAAAGCAGTATAAGCAAGTATTTCTGGACACTGTCACCCAAGGGTGGTGCAGAGGTCCTTGTCAGGGACCCACAGTCCTATTACTTTCCCAACAGGGCTAGGAAGCTGCTCTCACTTTCATTCTCCGTAGTGGGCAGCACTGTCTCCACAAGCTGAACTCACGACATCTTAACCAACATCGGGCCGTGCAGACTCCAGCTGACTTCTGTCAAACTGTTCATTAAACACTGCACAGCTCTGGGAGAGTTACTTGTAAACTCTGAGTTGTTTGGAAATGTTCATGACTCACAGAACAGCTGTTTGTGTTAGGAGTATAAGTAGTCTGCCTTCTTTCTAATGTAGTAAGTAACTCTTTATATAAAATCTGTAGGATGCAAAAGCTCCTTGGGTTTATGAACAATTTTTTAACCTTTACTCAAGACACTTTGGGCCCAAAATATTTAAGAATCCCTGGTTCAGAGAAACGTGGAGTTCAGATCATGTGGAGCCGAGCTGTGTTTCTCGAATACAGATACCAGCCTACACTCTGCTCAGCAAAGCCACAAACCAGAGCAGTCTAGTGGCCACGCTGTAACAAGAGACTAGAAGTGAACATAATTGCTTCTGATTAATCTAAGGACACTGACATTAGAATATGTCTCTAGGGAGAGAGGAGACTCTTGCACTAGAATAGTGACTGTCTCTAAGGAAAGAAGGCATTATTGTAAAGGAAATAAGTCATTTTCCCAGTTGGTGGCAAAATTCTTTCCACATTGACTGGGGTATTAGTTCAGGTACACACATGTAAAATGATCTGTCACTTAAGAGCTTAAATTTTTCTGTGTATTACTGCACCACAGCCTCTAAAAGTGTGCCCTACTACTAAGATATTGAAGACTATTTACATCTTAAAACTAAACTGATTCTATTGGTACCTAATATGTACTGGAGAAACACACATTTTAAAATCCTGATGGTTTTTATGTCGAAGGACTTTGGAACAACAAAAGTGTCAATACTGTTCTACAACTGACATGAGGTGGAAGCATACAGAACAGTATCACAGACATAACAGTCCAAAGTAGGAATGACTGATGGGTGAGGGGGTGTGGCTTCTAAGGCCTATATTTGCTGTGTTGCTAATGGAAACTGATGCAGAGACCTGAGGTGATTTAGTCAGCATAGTACTTGAGAGATCAAGGCAAGGTTCAAGTTCCCATCACTAACTGTATTGATGTGTGAACTGTTATCACTAGCCCCCTTAACTGAGGGTACCAGATAAAAAGGAGGAATAGCACTTTTTCATTCTCTTTCTCCTGATCATTGGAAACTGTAGATATCACTCCTAATACCTGTGCTATTGAAAACCAAGCATTACATTACACATGAACACAAGAGCCAGACTTTGCTAGCTTGCTTCCCACATGAAAGGAGATTATAAAATGGTGGTTTACATCAAGCCATTAGTGTTTCTAGCTAAATTATTATATGAGTTTAATGAAAATCCTGATCTGCCTTTTAAACTGCAGTATGATAGCATAGTATGTGGAGTAGCACAGAGGTAGAGTGTGGGCTTGCTATGTGGGCCCTGTGATCAGGAAATAACCATTACCAGCACCAGGGTACAAAGAGTGGATCTGATTTCTTTTAAATGAAAACCAAAGAAAGTCTAACTTGATTAGATGTGCAAAAACTCCAGCTTCATCAATTCACATTCTTGGGCATAAGGGGAGTAAGTCTGCCATGCTATTTAACATGGTTCGTCCTCTTCTAACTAAAACGGACGGGACTGGGGACTTTATAATACACCAGGCAGAAAGTGAAAACAAGGGACACTAAATGAGTAACAATGACCTAAGCAGACTGCCTCTCAAAGTCACCTTCCCTAGTTTAACAGGGATCTTTGGATACTGCAGCAATTTTTTTTTTTTTTTTTTGGTTTTTCGAGACAGGGTTTCTCTGTATAGCCCGGGCTGTCCTGGAACTCACTCTGTAGACCAGGCTGGCCTCGAACTCAGAAATCCGCCTGCCTCTGCCTCCCGAGTGCTGGGATTAAAGGCATGCGCCACCACCGCCCGGCGATACTGCAGCAATTTAATGAACAATGAGAACTGCCTTTTTGGGTAGGCATGGTGGTGCATGTCATGCATTCAGTCCTAGGACTTAGAGACCCGAGGCAGGAGGAATGCCATGGGTTTGAGGCCATCTGGTCTACATAGTAAAAAAATGTCAAGCTAGCCTGGGTTACAAAGCGAGTCTCTGTCTCAGAAAACAAGGGGAGAGATTGAACGAGGAAAATAAAATAAAATGGGCTGCTTGCTTGTTACAGTAACTATTTTTAACCAGGTACAATGGCTCAAGCCTAAAGTCAAAGCACCCAGGAAGTCAAGGCAGGAGACTACAGTGAGCTCCAGGCCAGTGGTGTTACACAGTCCCAGGTCAGCCTAGGTTACAGAGTAAGACCCTGTCTCCAAAACTTTTAAATTAAACATCACAATCATATTTAAGAAAAAAATTATGATTTACTCTTTATACTCATTATGAAAAACAAATTCTTCATTTCTAAAAATAATCTGACACTAAAAGTTAAAGATTCAGAGACAAGTGTGATAACATGTATCTGTAGTCTTCAACTCATGGACTGTTGAGTTTTGAGGCTAGCCTGGTCTATACAATCAGTTCCAGAGCAGCCAGGGACACAGTGTGACTGTGTCTCAAAAATAAACAAACAAACACCCAGAAACTTAAAAATTCTGAATATTAAAAATCCAACAAAGCTTGTTCCTTAAGATATGGAATCCAACCACTTTGTTGAATACCTGTTGTATAAACAAAACTGTCTATGCAAGTATTTTAAATTTTAAAAGTAGTAAATTTCCAGCTAGGAACAACTGCTCACATCTGTCATCTCAGCACTTTCCAGTCTGAGGCAGGAGGAGAGTTATAGTCCTAGACCAGCCTGAACAATAAAGTAAAACCAACCAAACAAACAAACAAACAAATAGATCCCTATCTCAAAAAACCAAAAGATTCTAATGCCATGCACAGTGTCAACTTCTCAAACAAATTTGGTACTTAACTTAAAACTGCTAGCATTAATAAACCAAACTATAGGTGTTATTTCAATATTAACTTCTCTTTAGTCATGGCACCAAGTCATGAATCACTCCAGGAAACATGTCAGCATTAGCTGATAAAACAGTTAAGTATAAAGTTAGGAGATTCATTCCCCCACTAATAAGTTTTTCATTTCTATAACTCAATTTAAATTTTCTTGTTTGGGAATAAAAATTATACTATCAATCCAATTTGTCCTAAAATGGGGCAGCTACTGAAACACTTCATAGCTCTTTTCCCTCTCAACTCAATGTAAGGACTAAAATTCAGCAATCCTTAAAAATGTTTTTTTTTTTCATCCAATTATTAGTAGCATAAGCTTAAAGCTTGTGAGAATATGGATCCTAAATACAGAAGAAAGTTAAAAACTATAATTAAGGGGAGAGGGCTTTTTTAAAAAACGGTTTTTGTTTTCATAATTTTTAAAGTTAATACACCAAGTAATGGGATTTGGTTTTGGAAAGTTTTTAAATGATGTTCTTAGGGTGACTTCTGCAATGTAATCCTAAACCTTGAACTTTCAGCTATCTGTCATGTAAAAGACTAGCACTGTGAAACTCCGTGCAGAGTAAGTGCCGGGGATACCTAGCTTTACACGGAAACTCAGCTAATCACAAGCACAGCCCAGGGTTCCCACTCTCTAAGCCACTCAGTCATAGCCTTTAGAGTCAATGTGAAATCCTTTAGCTTAACAGGTAGCAGCTACGGCCTGAATCCTCTGGTGGGAAAGTCCTTAACTCCTCCTTCAGTCTCCAAGCTCTAATTAAATGACATATTTAGGGCTGGAGAAATAGCTCAGGGCGAGGTGTAAAACCCTCTTCTAGCATGCACAAGGCCCTAGGTTCAATTCCCAGGACCACAAAAGTAGAACTCTTGCCAGTTAAAAAGAGAACATCTTTATTTTGACCCATTTCTTTGTCCAGGATGATATTTACTAACACGATGTCAGACAAAGAGATCCAAGAGGCTTTAGTCAAAACATGAATTCCGAGAGCACTCAAAGCATGCAGCTTTTGAAGTCACTTCAGATGTTTGGGTTATGGTTTCATGAAACTGCAATGTCTCAGAAGGCTGCTTCATCCATTGTTCTCTGGGTGCTGACACACAGGTCACGCTTTTGCAACATATAATAAACACCTGCTAAGCGGAGTACTGAGTGCATTAAGTATACCTATATCATAAATGAATCTTAGTATTTTTGATTTAAAAATATATACTGCTATACACATAAAACTCTTAGGTGGAAGAGTTGAACTCCCTGAGTTCTTAGAGGTTTATGAATATGCCAAGGACAATATCTGGCCTTGCCCACCTGGGGACTATCATCCTAGTAGCTAACTTGTTTTTCAACCAATGACAATATGCAACATTACCCACCTTCAAAAAACAGAGTGTCACATCAGAGATATGCAGAAGCAATTATCTGTCTCCCAGAACCAAACCCTCACTTTAGACATCCATAACCTTACAGAGGCCAAGATTTAATGAATGTGAAAGTTCTGCTGGCTCTAGCCAGGCATGGGGGGCACGTTTGTCCTAGCTCTAAGAGGGAGAAGGCAGGAGGATTACTGCACTTTCCAGGCCAGCCTGGTCTACACGAATTCTAGGATAGCCAAGTCTATTCTATAGTAAACGTTTCCAGCCAGTGTCTACAAACATAAATTACATCAATAGGTAATGAGATGCACTCTGACTAAAGAGAGACAAGCTCCCAGTCCCCCTGCAGAGACCAACATGTCTCACTGAATGTCTAGTCGTGCACTTTATGTCCTTCCTCTACCCCCTAAAGCCACAAACTGGGAGGCACCGAGCCAGTCTGGGACAATTCCGACTGTGTTTGTCACCCAGTGTCCATGCTGTCTCCTCTGCTCTGCAATGTCTCAGGAACAGACAAATGAAGGGGTCACGAGCAAGTACTGCAGCTCGGGCTGTTGCTTATTCCCTGCTCCACAGTGAGGAAAGCAAACCCGAGTACGTACTTGATTACATAATCCTCCCTTCCACTCGCTTCCTGTTCCTTTGGCCGCTGACCCCTTGTAGGACTCAAGGGAGAGATCTAACAAATTAAACATGGAAAGGAAGAGAGGAAATTCTCTTGTTGAGGAGAGGAGCACTTGTTTTGTTTTTTTTCCCCCCCAACAATTAAAACAATTGAATTGTTAGCAGGGTGTGGTGGTACATGAGTACAATCTTAGCACTCAGGAAGTGAAGACCAGAGGATCTGGAGTTCAAGGTTATCAGCAGCTATGTGGCAAGTTCAAGACCAGCCTGGGCTACGACAGAACTTGTCTCAAAACCCATAACAACAATTTTAATTATTGTAAAACTGTAATTTATATAATCTCAGCATCTTCATACAATTTTAAAACTGAAAGAGTCCTTGCAGACCATCTGGTTCAATCCTTGAATCTTGTCCCTCCCACAACACCCCTCCCCAAAAAGAATTTAAGCTTAAAAAAAAAAAAAGTCAA
Source organism: Grammomys surdaster (assembly GCF_004785775.1). Lineage (NCBI taxonomy): Eukaryota > Metazoa > Chordata > Mammalia > Rodentia > Muridae > Grammomys > Grammomys surdaster. The sequence goes on along the minus strand of NW_021620801.1, from coordinate 4,133,066 downwards.
GCAGTTATGTTGGACATACTCAGGGCTTCTGATGCAGTAACAGTATTTTATTTGTATTTGCACACATACTTTCCCAAGGGTCAAAGAAAGCTCTGAACACAAACATCAAGGACTGCTGCCTGTACCACAGTATATCCTTATCACTTCAAATTGACCTTTGTCACACAGATCACCATACTATGGCTCTTTGCTGTGTCTGTCCCTCTAAAAGCTGTGTGTCAATCAGGATGGATCTGAGAAGAAGTCAAGACTGTTAACCAAAAGATGTGGAAGAAAAAATAATGCAAACTAGCTGGGATAACATAATCAAAAGAAGTAGCTGCTGGGACAGAGAACCAAAGCAAAAATTAGTCTGAAACCGTAACAGAGCAGCAGAACTGCTTCCAGAAGGTTCTCACACAAGGCAGGGGACAGCAGAAGACAGCAGTGTAAACGTACGTACGTGTGTGCGTGTGTGTTACATAAGCCACTGACAGGAGAGAACAGAATTCTTACAGATACCCACGAGGTATCCTCAAGCACAGTGTATAAAAACTGGTCCATAGCTACTCTGTAAAAGTGTTAAAATGCTTTCTTTCCAAGTTCTCAAACCAGCTTGGTCCTCTTGACCAAAGGAAATGCCCCAGGCAAAACACATTAAGGTTAATTCTGTTTCCAGCCCAGGCGGTCAGACAAGGTGGTTGCCACACATTGCAGCCCAAAGGAACACCAGAACATTATGTAATCGCTCTGCAGCTCTGGGATGAGGTCAGTTCTCGCTCGCTCAGTAAGCAGGCTTTTCCTTTATTCTTGCTATTCCCATTGTAGAGATACTGTCCCCCACGGAGAAAAGGCTACCAGCTTATAGCTGGAAAAAGAATTTGGGTTTTTTTGTTTTGTTTTGTTTTGTTTTTGGGTTTTTCTGTATCAACCAATTTGGCTATGACTTCTGTGTGGCTATAGAAGAACAGAAGCCCTCACTGTTTAATCGAAGTATCTTCCTTTAGATAGAGAAATTAAAGAAATTAAGAAATAAAAGCAAAACATACAGCTATAAACAGTTACTCTGAAATAAAAATTAAATTATTGTGAGCATATGATAAATCCTAAGAGCTCAAAAAAAAGAACTTGCCACTACTTCATTAATGGCAAGACTGATTCAAAGCTCCTTGGCAAAGTGAATTCTGCTGTTTGTCTAGAGTTTCAAACCTTCACAACAGTGGAATAAAGGACAGAGAAATGACATCATTGATACTTTCTTAGAGTGGGAGGAGTTATAGTTTTAGAATTTAAAGATCACATACCTATATATTATCATTGAGAATATATATTTGAAGCTGGGCATGGTTGTGCACACCTGTAATCCCAGAACTTGGGAGGAAAATGAAGGGAAGGTTTGAGTTCGAAGCCTACCTGGGCTTCATGAGACCCAGGCAGTCTCCACAAACAAGAATACCGATACGAAGTTGCTGTGTCTGGGTACTTGACTACAGGTCTATTCTAGATTAAAATGTGCATTCGACAAAGAGATATGGTAATTTGCTATGACAATTTTCACCTGTGAATTCTAAACATTTGCTTTCAAGACCAACAGTGTGTGTTCTAGGTTCAGGAAAACAATGCTACAACCAGAGCCCTTAATCGTTTTAGGGGAATCAGCTTACTTTTCTTATCTCAAGGGAAGACACTCATTTAAAAATCAACCTGATGTTTGCTTTTGGCTAGAACATTTCCAGAAAACAGGGACAAACAGCCCAGATTGCTATTATAGTCTCAAAAATTTCATATGGCATTAGTGGCCTGTTTCTTTACAGTAATATTCATTAGATCATTAAAAAAATAACCCAAAACACTCCTTACTACTTGTACCATGGGCACAAACGATTTATTTTAAGTCAAGACTAAAATTACTCGAGTGACCATAAGTATTTAAAAGTGTTAATCAAAAAATGAAGCAGCACCCACTGTTAATATCTATAGGATCAAATGTCAACAATCTAATGAGGAGGCAGAAAGAAAACTTAGAAAACAATTCTATTTATGTTTAAAATAATATTATTGTACGTCACTTTTAAAAATTGAATCCAGAGACAGCTTCTCTCAGTGCTAACGGGGAATGTGGTAAAATGAGGGTGAATTTTGTAGTGATGGGAGCAAATTCCTATGTTCGGGTTCCAGTTTCACTTATTCAGAAGTCCTCACAAAAAAGCTGATAACATTTAAAAGTCAACTGTTGGGTTCCTCGGGAACAGCCACAATAACAATTACTTTCACCTGGAATATTTGTTACAATAATAAAATCACCAGCCAGAAACTATTCCCAGTTTGCTGTTGTCTTCTCCTCTCTCCAGACCCCAAGATGTTTACCTGCCAACACCGAAGGCCATTTGTAGGCAAGGGAGTTTGTAAAAGAAAAGGGCTTTTAAAAAATTAAGATGCTTACAGTTGTTGGACTTAGTCCAAGTGCTGTTCAGCCTAGAAACGAAAGTAGGAAACAACAGAGGTTTAGGCTTGTTATGATGTCAGCCATTTTAGGCACAGTATTTATACTGGAAGAAAAGTGCCAAACTCGGTGGTGGTGGCGGTGCCTGTCGCTGCAGGTTCCCGGGCGACCAAGCCAAGTGCAAAGCTGCGGGAGCTCGTACACCTGTGCAACTGGCCCCTCGGGGGTCGCCAGGGCCAGGACCCCGCCCCGCCCGCTGCACACACACCACGGTACCCGGGAGCGGAGGGCCGTCCGGGCACCCGTCCCCGCCGCTGGGACCCCGCCCGCGACCCCAGCCAGGACCTTGCAATCCACCGCCACGGCATCCGGAGGGACGATGAGCGCCTCCTCGCTGCTCTTGGGCTCGTCCTTCTTGGCCTCCTTCTGGGCCAGCGCCGAGTTGAACGTCACCTTCACCATGGTGCGGCCTGGGGCGCCCTAGGCGGCGGCGGCGGCGGCGGCGAAGGCTGGGGTCGCGGGTGGCAGGATCCCGGCTGCGAGTGCAGCCTCGTCGGCCGAGCTCAGGGCACGACTCTGCAACGGAGGAGCGGACTGCGCGACAGCAGCAGCGGCTCAGTACAGCGCGGTTTCGGGCCTCGCAGCTGGGGCGCGGGCGCGGGGCGGGGCTCGGAGGGGGCGTGGTCTATAGGCGGGGCCTGGGCGGGGCGGGGCCTGGCTCCACGCCAGACCCTCCCTGACTCCCCCCCACTCCAGATTCAGTGGGAATCTGGCCAGGCTTTGTGGAGGGCGCGCCTGGTTGAGCTAGGACTTGTTGCCCCTCTGGGCTGCCTGGATTTTCCGGTTCTGAATTTGCTTCCAACTAGTTCTCCTCCGGGGCCCAGTGTTGCAGGTTGATAAGAAAATGGGGTGAGGGCTGGAGAGATGGCTCAGTGGTTAAGAGCACTGACTGCACTTCCAGAGGTCCTGAGTTCAAATCCCAGCAACCACATGGTGGCTCACAACCATCTGTAATGGGATCTGATGCCCTCTTCTGGTGTGTCTGAAAACAGCTACAGTGTATTCATATATAATAAATAAATAAATCTTTAAAAAAAAAAAAAAAAAGAAAGTGTTTTAAAAAAAAAAAAAAAAAAAAAGAAAATGGGGTGAACTCTGTCGGTTGGCTACGTAGGATAAGTTCACTTCTGATAGCTCCAAATTCTCTTAAATTGTGAGCCCACAGGCCGTGGAATTTTTGTGTGAGAAAAAAAAAACAAACAAACCCAAATGCTGGTTTAGTTATTTATTAGCAAGCGACTCAGTAGAGCATAGGAATATTTGAAGCGTTGTGTTCTGGTATCCTGGTGATCTGACTTATCTCCTACAGACCTCACCCTAAGGTGTTGCCTGGTTGACTAAGCTGGTCTTTTCTTCTTCCCTCAGAAGTCAGTGGCTGCCTGGCCTAGTCTCAATCCAATGACCAGGAACCCTCTTCACCCATTTGTATTCCTAAAATCCTACACTGATAAAACACAATGTACCAAGCGAGCTCATTTGTAAAAACAAGCAAAAAAAAAAAAAAAACCATATGTGCCTTAGGCCAATCTGTGATTTGTGACAATGTACTTAGGACAAATTCTTATTTTTCTTCAAAATAAAAAATTCTCCTTCTTTGTAGATGTTCTGCTTCTGACTGACAGAGGACACTGGCCCACACAATCTTACTAGGTTTACCGCTCTGGTCCTTTGGTCAAATGATTGCTCCTGTAGCCTTCTCCACACCTTCTCCTTGTCCACCTACTGTAGTGTCTGTTGGCCAGAAGATTCCTGTTGGGTCAGTTCTGGCCTAGGGCAACCTTGAAGAAAGCAGTTGAGCTTTCTTGGGGTTCTTGAGCCCCTGGCTCTGTTCAAGGAGGAAATTATTTTAAAATGTCCATGGAATTCTGGATCACAAATCCCTGAAAAACTGCCCTTAAGAATAACCTAGACTGAGAAAGAAATCCAGACTTTCAGTTTTCTTTAGTATTTTGAGATTCCAGTCACAGTTAACTAAGCCTGGGGAGACATGTGTTCCAGTTCTGACCACGTTCGTAGTAACTGTCTGCATGACCTGCAGTGGCTTATTTAAATCCCTTCAGCTGGAGTCACTTGTCCGTACAGCAGTCCTGTGGTGTCACTAGCCAACTGGCTTCTGAGAAATGGCGTGTAGCTGGGCACAAGGTTGAATACCTTTAATTCCAGCACTTTGAAAGCAGAGGCAAGTGGATCTTTATGAGTCTGAGGCCAACCTGAGCTGCATAGAAAATTTGAGGTCAACCTGGGCTACATAGCAACTTTAAGGCCAATCAAGGGTGCATAGGAAGACCCTGTCTCAAAGCAAAACAACAACAGAAACCTAAAAAATGGAGATTTCCCAAGACATTATAATTGAAGACCACAGAAATCTGGAAGCAAAACATATAAGACAAGATGAAGAATTACTTGGAATATCTTAAAATCTTTATTTCTTTTTATTTCAAAATATTTTTTATGCCTATGAAATTTTTTGCCTGCATGTGTTATGTGCCTGTACCTAAGGAAGTCAGAAAGATGAGTCAAATCCTCTGGAACTGGAGTTACAAATGGTTGAGAACTGCCATGTGGTTGCTGAGAACCAAACCTGGGTCTTCTGGAAGAGCAACAAATGCTTTTATCCACTGAGCCGTCTCTCCAGTCCCAGATTTCTATTTTTGACTCTGGAATGGAGTAGGACTCCATTCCATGAAAGAGAAGTGAGGGGGTAGATGGTTTTATAAATAGGAAAACAATAAGTAAGCTGAAGAAAGCAGATACAAGAAACAAAAAAGCAGATTGTCACTTCAGAGTCACCCTGGAAGCCGAGACAAGGAAGGAGAGCAGCAGAACCGTAGCTTCCTGGTTAGTACTTGGTCACACAGTGTCAGATAAACAACTGCTCATAATAGAGTCCATAGAGTCGATGCCTGAGTCCGTCAGTCCTGACAGAGGTAATTCCTATTACAAATGGGTTTTATTAGGCACCAAATAGTACGGTATATTCAAAATAAAACAAAACAAACAAACAAAAAAAACCCAGACCCTTACAGGGAAGGAAATTTTCCCTTAAAATCTGGAGAGACACTGTCTCAGTGGTGGGAGTAAAAACTAGGAGAAGGTTGAGCAGCCTTGAGAGGGATGACGAGGAGCATCCGGAAGAGCCTCTTCTGAGGAGGCATATAAGACACCCTAGAGCAAAGGAAATATCAGACTCTTCTAAGTTTTAGGAGGGTCTGGTGAGAAGTTTTGCATCATGTGATTTAGTTCAACATATCAGACACAACGAAGATCATGGAGGTTCCGGGTACTGGTTAGGACCACAATGATGGGAGTGGGGTGGGAGTGGGGTACGTGGGGACTCCACAGCTAGGTGTGAGAGCTTCTTAACTCAAGGCTAAGTCTGATCTCTTTAGGCTGTAGGAGCTTGCCTTGTAAGAGTAACCTCTATCTTTTTTAAGGGTTAAAGGGAGAGAGTTCATTAACAGGCCAGTTAGAACAAACCTGTTGAAGAAGTTGAGACTGTTGTATCCTCAATCCTGATTTTTTAAGGTCAAATCGCTTCCATGGTGACAGTGAATTTCCCTGTAAATGGACTCCATTTTGATTTTTAGAACCTCTTGCAGGAGCTTACTCTAAAACAAGGTCCTCATACAACTTTTTAAACATGATGTTTGTGAATGGGAAGACGGGCATCCGTGTGCCATGATGCATGTGTGGAGGTCAGAGGATAATTTACAGGAATTAGTTCTCTCTTTCTACCACATCATATCTAGGATTGAACACCAGGCTTTGCAGTAAGTGCCTCCACCTCCACCCACTGAACCACCTCAATGCCCGTCTAAAGTTTTATTAAAACCTTCTGTGTTGTTTAGCTATGCCTGTCAACTTGACATGACCTAGAATCAGCTGGGATTATCTAGATCAGGTTTATCTGTGGGGGATTGTCTTACTCATTAATTGATTTGAATGGACCCAGCCTATTGTGGGTGGTACCATTCCCTAGGCAGTTTCCTGCCCTGTATAGCAATGAAGAAGACTAGCTGAGCAGAAACAAGCCGGCAGCATGCATGGTTTTGTTTCTCTCTGCTTTTGACTGTGAATATTAGAAACTTTAAGTTTCTGCCTTGACTTGATGGGTGGTAACCTGGAATTGTAAGCCAAGTAAACCCTATCTTCCCTAAGTTGCTTTTAGTCAGAGTATTTATCACAACAATAGAAATGAAGCTAAAACACATTCATAGTTCAATGTTGGGAGGAAATGAGAGAAAAGCCCTCAAAGTATTTGACAGTAGGTAGAATAAGAGAAGACAGTTCTTTCTGAACATTTGTTACAACTCTTGGGAAACTGAGGCAAAGGGAGAGTCAGCGAGGTTGACAAACCAGAATTTTTCCTCTGCCCTAGGACTTTTATTTTATAAAGGCCTGTGAATAAAAGACCATTATTTTGTGTGGTAGCAGTGAGCAACAGGATGAAAATCAGTTGGCTGACAGTCTGGGAATAATCGTTGGGTTCTGCTTCTCTGGTTTGGTCTGGTGTGTCTACAGAGCTGTGTAGTGCATAACAACACAGATAATAAAGAAGCTGGCTTGAGACCAAACACAGCAAACTCAGTCCCGTGATTTAGAAAGTTGGCTTGTTGACCCTGTAAACTAAGGGGCGGTGGAGGAGGAGAGTACATGACTCGACAGAAAGCTAAAAACATAGAGCTAAGTTGCCATTAACTACCACATGTAAAGGGCCAGCACCAGAAGGACTTTGTTTTCCTTTCTCATGTGAATCTGCTTTTAAAGTGAAACTCGCTTTACACTTCACCGGAATCCAAGCTTGCTCTTTCTGGGAAGAAGGCTAATGTGGGGAACTATGTTCTAGCATCCTAATTCACTTAGATCTGTTCGATATGCTTGGGCTGTTTGGTTGCTGTTGCTTTTAGAAGTTCTTCCCATTCCCTCTTTTTTTTTTTTCTTCCCCAAGACAGCAATTCCCTCTTCTGAGAGACTTTGAAGTTGAGCAGAACGATTAGAGAGCATCTTTTGCAAACACAGGGCCCTTGCTGAAACAACATCACTGAATATGCCCTTTGAAAAGTGTTCTTGGCATCTGCCCTCATGCCCCAAGTGTGGCTTTCGCTAGGCAGCTTGTGGCTTTGTCTCAGCTTTCAAAGGGAAGTGGCTCTTCTAGGTTACAAGAACTCTTCAGCCTCTGCAGAGACTTCAGCCTCTGCAGAGACTTCAAGACCGCTTTTGTCACTGTAACAGTGGCTGTCCTTTCCTGCGTGTACATTTTCTACCTCCTAACGTTCTACAATCCACTTCTTGAATGCTTTCTAAAATTTATATGATGGCAGGTTTTTTGTTATTGTTTGGTTGTTTTGTTTATTGTTGTTTAGTCTTTTGAAACAAGGTCTCACTTTGTATTTTTGGCTAACCTGGAGCTCATAATGTACCCCAGGCTGACCTCAAACCAATACAGTTCTGTCTCAGCTTTCAAGTACAGGGATTGCAGGCATGAGCCACCATGCCTAATTAGTATAAATTGTTTATTTGTTTCTTTTTTTCTTGAGACAGGGTCTCTCTATGTAGCATTGGCTGTCCAGGAACTCTCTATGTAGACCAGCCTGGCCTCAAACTCACAGAGGTCTGCCTGTTTGTGCCTCCTGAGTGTTGTGATTAAAGGTGAGTGCCATCGTGCCTGGCATATATCTTAGGTTTTTGTTTTGTTTTTGTTTTTGTTTTTGTTTTTGTTTTTGTTTTTTTGTGACAGTCTTACTATGAAACCCAGACTAGCCTTGAACTTTCTTGCCTTCACCACCTGGGTGCCCTCACGCCCAGTTTATAGCAGTTATTTAAACTTAAAGATAGTTCATCATACGGGATGAAGAGATGACCCAATATTTAAAAGCCCTTGTTGCTCTTGCAGAGGACCTGAGTTCAGGTCCCAACACTCATATGTGCCAGTTCTCAAATACCGGTGACTCCACGAGATCTGACATGTCTTCTGGCACTAAACTCCCTACTTCCACTGCATGTGCGTGCGCACACACACACACACGTAATTTAAAAAATGAATAAGTAAAAATAACATTATTTTCTACAATAAATTCACTAAATGACCCTCCCCCCCAAGATTGTTACTGAAATTTTTAGAGTAAATGATATGGTTTTGGCAGCCCCCAAAGGCAAAGCTCTCCTGTTCCAGTAAACCAACTGAAGATAATCATAAAAATCAGAAAGAGGGAAGTTTATCAGCGTGGCCACACTGGAGAGAGGAACAGATAGAGAAGTCAAGTGATCCCCATGTTCATCTTTGGTGATAATGATATGAACTTTGGGTTTAAATAGAGGTGGATTTAGGGCAAGGGATATGAGGTGTACATAACTAAGCAATATATATATATATATATATATATATATATATATATAGAGAGAGAGAGAGAGAGAGAGAGAGAGATTCATTCTGTAAGTTAGTTCTGTTAATCTAGAGAATACTGGCTAATGCACTGGGCAAACATTCTATTTCCCATTCCTTCTTCTGACTTTAGTTCTATCTTATGGGCTTAAGTGAAGAATTACCCTCCGCTCCCCCTTTCCCTTTTTTTAAGGCTTAAACACCTTCTAAGTGCTCTTTTCAGAATTTTGGCTTGCAATAGCTTTGTGATGGTTGGTGTTTTTGACATGCCAGGATCTAGCCTCCCCTGGCAGATGGGCCTCTGGGGTGGTGTGTGGGAGATTGCCCTGATTACAATAATTGATGTGGGAAGACTCACCTTAACTGTGGGCTGTACCATTTCTGGGTAAGAGATACTAGATTGTATAAAATGGAGGAATCAATCTGAGAACAGCCATCTCTCTCTGCTTCTTGACTTCAGCTACAGTACAGCTCTCTCAATCTCCAGACGCTGACTGGCTCACCATGATGGACTATAACCTGGAACTGTGAATCAAAATAAGCCCTTCTCTCCTAACTCACATTGGTCAGGGAGCCCTTCTCTCATAACTCATGGTCAGGGTATTTCACCACAGCAGTGGGGAAAGAAAAATACTAAGATAGTCTCAAACCCTCTTCTGAATTGTCTTAATAATAAATGCAGATTTCTCTGTATTCAAATGATTATGGAATTTGTTTTTTATCATATTTTGGTTGCTATGAAAAAATGAGATCTCCTCCATATTGAATACTTTAGGCTTTAGCTGTCATGGCTTTTTCTCGTCTAAAATGAGGGAAACCTCATTGGGTAAGAGTCTCCTATGTCCATGTTTCAAATATATTTCTTTACCATTGAAAGAAAAGGAGAAAAAGAAAATGAAAAAAGTGATAGAAGGAAACAAGAGAAAGCATAAAAAAATCAAAAGACTAAGGAGACAAGGCCAATTACGGTCATGCCCTTGAAATGTAGAGGTAGAAGGATCAGAAGTTCAAAGCCAGCCTCTGTTACAAAGCAAGCTTGAAGCCATGTGAGACTCTGTCTCAAGAAACAACAGCAACAAAATTGGAGAAGTGGGATATTACAAAAGAAGATGGTGGTCCAAGGAACAGAGACCATTCAAAAGACACAGGGCTTCCTGGCTATCTTGTTCAAATGCTTGTCGGCATACTTTGTATTCTCACTGGTTGACTATCTTTGTATGCACAAGGGATTGACTCCTGGACTCTTCTCCGGCTGGACACACAAATCCCTGATGTTCAAATCCCTTAAATAAGCTGTGATAGTATTTGCATATAACCTCTGCACATACAACTATGCAACAAGCATACATCTACATACAACTATGCAACAAGCTTAGCCGTCTGTAGATTGTCTACAATGCCTAATGGGTGTCAGTGGTGTTTGGGTGGGTACTGGCGGTACCATATTGTTAAGGAATCACACAAGAAGAAAGAGTGTATGGAGGGTCAGTAGAGACGCAGCTTTAATAAAAAAAAGAAAACATTTTCAATATGTCATTGATTGATCTATAGATAAAGACACAGAGGGCTCATTGAACTATATCAATCACCTGTTGACGGCATGATATCAGACTCTAGACTACGTGACAGTAGCCCAGGAAGGCTTCTTAAAGAAGAAAGAGTTTTGGTTGAAGTAATGGAAAGGGTTTGGATAAAGGAAAGAAAAGAAGAAAACAACAACTTGAATAGAATAGAGGACAACACCAAGACCAAGAGAAAGGATGGAGCCAGGGAGAGGGGACCCTCAGTAGGCAGAAGTATCTGCTGAGTACTTTAGGAAATATGGCTGTAAGGGCTGTTGGTTGACATATTGTGTGTTAGGCTTCCAGGACTGTAACAAAATCCCTGAGATAATCGTCTTATGGAATAGAAAAGATTATTTTGGACATTTCAGTTATTTTCATTATTTTGGACATTCAGCAACAGTTGGCCCTGTTGCTTTGGGGCTTGTGGCAAGGCAGCATATCATATCAGGAGCACTGGGTTGAGAAAACTGCTGGGAAGCCAAGGGTGACAGGACACAATCATCCAGGATCCCATCCCATAATTTCTATGACTTAAAGTCTCTCATTAGCCCCCTGCTTCTTAAGGGTCCCCCTACTTCTCAGATGGCACTTTTATAAGTAGAATGTAAGTGCTATATGTTGTTTCCTAAAAATCCTTTCAATGACTTAACTGCTAAATAACTAAAAATTAATATGTTTAGGACTAGAGCCTTTTTCAGAGTGACTCGATATAGTCTACTCATGTTTGATATGCTTCAGCTCTCTCTATTTTACATTTTGTGTGTATGTTATATTTTGTATATTCCAACTAATGGCACATAAAGTACATATATAATGTAAATCTAAATCAAAATAGAAAAATGTTCTAAGCAGAAGATTAAAATTACAACAACAACAAACAACAACAACAAAAAGAGGCTGTCTTGGGAAGCAGAAATTTCTGGAAACCAAAATTTGAAGTCTCATGTTCTCAGACTTAATAGCCAGAGAACTTTGCTTTGTGTTTAAACAATGTTCCAGCTAATAGAATCAAAATACTAGAAAACAACTCTGAGAGGCCTCTCAAACTTCATTTGCTGCTCACTCCAAAAACATTTATACTGTAAGGCAATACAAAGGTCATGCATTTTTTAAGGAGACTTTTTTTTTAAGCCACAGGAAAATTACTTTTGACATTATCACTTAACAAGAATTTTCAAAAATCAAAGGAAGAACTGAACTACTTTGGTTTCCTGTAGAACTGTAGACAGTGACAGGTATACATGGACCTAAGAGAGCTTTCCAGCAGAGGACCCATGCAATACATTGTATCTGGTAATAGTTCTGGCTAATGTGGTGGTTTAAATGAGATTTTCCCAACAATCGAGGGCATTTGAATACTTGGTTTTCTGTTGATGGCACTGTTTGGGTAGGTTTAGGAAGTGTGGCCTTGTGGGAGGAAGTATGTGACTGTGGATGAAGGGCTTTGGGAAATTTAAAGAATTTACATTTAAATAATTTGAAGAGCCATTTCTGGCTCACTCTCTTCTTATGCTCGTGGTTCAAGATCTGAGCCCACAGCTTCCTGAAGTCACACCTTCACCCCGCCACTGCCACTGTGGAGTCCTTTCTTCTGTAAACTGCCTTGCTCACAATGTTTTGCCACAGCAACAGAAAAGTAAACACTACAGATCAGGAACACACACAGAGCAGTATGATTAGTGGGATAAAAATAGTAAGAGAAGTGGGAAGGGGCTGGAAGGAGCTGCGGAAGGGGAAACTCTAAGCAGAATATATTGTATAAAAAAATCTATTTTCAAAAAAAAAACCCAATAAGAGCTTTATTCTGTTCTTAGTTCTCATGGCTACAGGATGGTAATATAACCCAGGCCCAGACACTCTGGCGGCTCCTTGCTGTAACTCTGGGAACACTTCTCTGCGTAGATGTCTGTGGCTAAACTGTCTCTCATATCCCCAGCCACTAGCTGCCTAAATGCCGATCCTTAGAACCGTTTCCTGTGCTACTGGGGTCCTTTTCAGAAAGCTCTTGTGTATACTTCAGATGTTTTATCAATTATTTTCCCGTGGCAGATTCTAAGCTTTATGTATCAAGGTCTTTGATTCATAGTATGTTGGTTATTTTTGTGTGCAGGAAGAACAATGAAGATCTAGTTTTATTCTACATACAGGGATCCAGTTGTGCCAGGACCATTTGTTATCAAGGTGGCCTTTTCACTAACGCATACGTCATAGCTTTTGTGAGAAGTTAGAAGGAGCCTCCATTACATCCTGTCAGTCTATGTGTTAGATTTTTTTTTTTTTTGTGACAACAGCAGGTGGCTTTTTATCATTACTGCTCTGTTATATAACATGAAGTCAAGGGCTGTGCTACCACCAACATGTTCTTTCTATAAGGCTTGTTTTCACTACTTGTGACCTTTTGTGCTTCCATGTGAACTTTTTTTTTCTAGTTCTTTGAAGAATGCTGTAAGGATTTTGCTGGGCTTTGTGCTGACTCTGTCGATGGCGTTCAGGAACGTGGCCATCCTCACAATATTAGTGTTTCCTATCCGTGAGCACGGGGTGTCTATCCGTTTCTTGAGAATTGTTCAATACTTCCTTCAGTGTCATACAGCTTGTACTATAGAGGTCTTCTACCTCCTGGTTAAATGTATTCTTAGATTCTCTCTCTCTCTCTCTCTCTCTCTCTCTCTCTCTCTCTCTCTCTCTGTACATATGACCATGTGCATGCAAGTGCATGTGTGTGTGTTTGTATGTGGAGGTGCAGAGGACATCTATCTTCAGGTGGCTTTCCTTGGGTCCTATCTGTAACTTAAACTTTTTCAAATCCTACCTTTAATATGGGTCTTAAATACTTTAACCTCCCTTCTAGACCACCATCCACCAGAGGTAGTGGAAAAGAAAGGTTATTAGGATATGGAGGAAGTGGACCTGTTTAGAAATTGTTCTTTGGAGTAAAACCCTTCTGCACTGTTAGGAAATCAGCAGTTTAGATCACAGAATTCATCAGTGGCAGCTTGATCCACTTGCAAACACTTCACAAATACACCATCAGTCCAGTTTGGTAGAGTCCGGAAAGCAAACATGAATTGGTAGTGGTGGTACAACCTAATAGAGACAGCAGGCCTCAGCCAAATCAGCAGGAGTGTCTTCAGTGAGAGAGGCACAGCCAAGAACTTCTGGCATCTCCTGGTCCCTCCTGCTGACTAGTGCCAAGGCTGAAGTCTGATTTAGGTAGTGTCACCACTGTGTGTTTGCTATTGCTTCTAAACAGGCCTACTTCCACCATATCCTTTCTTTCCTACTTCCTCTGGTGGGTGATGGGCTAGAAGGGAGGTTAAAGCATTTAAGAACCATCGTTAAAAATAAGGTTAGAAAAAGTTAAAGTTACAGAACACTATCTATTGGCTTGTTGCTCGCAGCTTGCTCAGCCGGTCCTTATGGCACCTGGGACGACCAGCCCAGGGGTAGCACTGCTCACAGTGGCCCTCACACACCAATTATCAGTCAAGAGAATGCACCACAGGCTAGCCCACAAGCCAGTCTGCTGGGGCTCATTTTCTCAACTGAGGCTCCCTCTTTCAAAATGGCTTCAGCTCTGTGCCAAGTTGACATAAAACTAGCCAGCACGGCCCTGGATTACATTCTTCTGCTTGTGCGTCCTTTTATATATGTTAAAAAATCATTTGCTCATTTTTGTTAATACCTCTGACTTTACTAATTGAAGAGTCCCTTGCTTTTTGATGTTTCTTACAACTTTTTCTTTCCTTTTAACATTATTTTTTATTAGCTAGCATTTCGTGTAGCTGAATGTAATCTTAAATTCCTAATTCTCCTGCTTGTCTCCCAAGTGTTAGGATTATAGGAAAGCACCACCGTATCAGTTTTATGAGGTGCTGGGGAGAGCTTTGTGCATGTCAGGCAAGCACTCTGCTGAGGTACACTCCCAGCCCCATAGTCTATTTCTAAACATATTTCTAAACATTTTAAAAATTAAATTAAACATGTCTGATTACATTTATCTTCCTGTGTGTGTATGTGTGTATGTATGAATGTGTCTGTGTACATATGTGTCCCTACACTACACATGTGGCAGTCAGACACCAGTTTGTGGGGAGTTAATTCTCTTTTTCCATCCAACTCAGGACTGAGCAGCTGCTCAGTTTGAGCAGCATGATTGTTTACCTGCTGAGCCTTGTTGCTGGTCCTAACTTAATTCTTTAAGTTATCACAGCTATGGGGTTCATAACGGCATTTTCATGTTTACTTTATTCTCCTTCATCCCCTCCTCACTGCCCTGTGGTCCCTAGCGTTCTGCGCCCTCCTGCAGGCCCCTTTCCCAATGGCGGCCTTTCTGCTTTTAAGTCATCTTTCCCCTTCTTTCCCCCTTTCTCATTCCCTTAATATCTCATCATCGCTAATCATCCCTTGTCTAGTTCTATGACTACCATATACATATAATATGTGTGTGTGTGTGTGCCATACACATATATATTTAGATACACAAATATATGCAGATTTAATTCTGGGTTCTGTATATGAGAGAGAACACGGAGTATTCTCTCTTTAGTGAAGTGTTATTTGCAGAACAAACTAGGGGTTATAATTGAAGCTGCTCCAGGTGGAATGAAAGTAATGAGAAAAGAACCGTGCTTTGGGGTTTGTGCCAGGGAGCAAATAATGCCTTAAACAAGAATGTCCGAACTGAATGCCTGTAATCCCAGCATTCAGGAGGCTGAGGCAGAGAGACCGCCATGAGTTCTAGGCTAGCCTGGGCTACAGTGTGAGACTCGGTCTCTGGAAAAAAATACAAACCAAACCAAAAACCCCAGCTAAATGAACAAACAAACAAAACCACAGAGAATATATGTTCCTGCCCTCATATTACAGATTGCTTCCTGCAGCACACTCGGATACAGAGGTGTGGTTTTATTTCTAAATATGCATATGCCCTGCCCAGTCTATCTCAAGGACAAAAGAGTACAGAAAATGCAAATGAGCCCTCCAAACCTGCATGGAATTTTACCTTGAGTCTGTAATAACGAGTGTTTTTGTACTTTGAGTCATTAAATAGTGATGAAGACTCACATCCAATCAAACAGCAACCTGCTTGTGAATCAGCAGCCGTCCAAAGACCCTGCTTCTAGATAACCTTTCATCTAATTCCCTCTGGCTTATTTTAAGAAAAGGGAAGGTTTCATTTATTAAAATTCTAAGGAGCCAATAGAAAAAATATTTATATAAAAACCCCTTTAAGTTAAAAAAAAATCCTTGAAGGGTGTTCCAGGCAGATAAAATAAATGCAGAATCAGGATGTACTTTTTGAAGGTGAGAGGAAACTCACGCCTATTAAATATACTAAATGCAGATGTTTTTCCTCAGGATAACCCTGGCTTGAATGATCACACTGCATAAAAGGCCTCTGAGCTTCATCTGAAAGAAAGTATGTAGCCTAAATCAGCAATCACGTGGTAACCTGCATTTGCTTTGAGAAGCCACAGTGAGGAAAAAAGATAACAGGAAAATCCGAAGCTGGCCTGGTAGTTGAGGTCTGAAAGCCCGGTGCCTGGGCTGTGAGTCCAAGAGGATTGCTGCGTGTGAGTGGAATACTGGTAATCACAAGGGAAGCTGCTTACCAAGGAAACCAGCGAAGGAGGAACCACCAAGCACCATCTTCCCCCAGCTGAGGTCAGGACTTTTTTTTTTTTCAAGTCACAGGACGATTGCAGCTGGGTATATAGTGGTGAACATTGCAACTTCTAGGCCAGCCTCCCCTTCGTGTTATGAGACCCATCTTTAAAAGAGGAGGGCTAGAGAGATGGCTCAGTGATTATACAAGTACTGCTTGCTCTTCCAGTGGGCCTGAAGCTCCTTTCCCAGCACCCACATGAAGTGGCTCACTATTGCCTGTAATTCTAGCTCCAGGCGGATCCTATGCTCCTGACATAGAGCCTCATACGGAAACATGATTTATGCATGATTAAAAAATAAAAATAAATTTTAAGCAAAAGCAAAATATTAAAGGGATACACCCGGCAAGACATTCCTTGAAAAAGATAAAATTGCAGAAGCTACCCTCACCTCACTGTAAATGAAACAAGACTGCTGTTAATGAAGCAACGTACGTTCAGGACATTTCCCAACATGCCTTTGTCTCAGTTAAAGCCACATCTGTTACTAAACAGGAGGCAATACCCCACAGTGACTCTGCATTAATATGAGGGAGAAGATGGTTTTTTCTGTTTTACTCTTTCAGGGCTACTGTGGACCACACTGTTGATGGAACACACTGCTGCATCTATTAGGTTTTTCTGGTACACCTCGGCTAGATTTTCCTTCTTTTTAAAACTTTGTATATTTTGATGCCCTCGTTTGGGATGCCACGCCATTGACTGAGTGCTTGTCTAGCATCCATGGAGTCCTGCATCCCAGAACAGATGTGGTAATACACATATAATCTTATCACACAGAAGGTTGATCCAGAAGGATCAAAAGTCACAACCGTCCTCAGTTACATAGGCATTTCTTTCTAATTTCATTTTGCCAAGAGATAGATGATAACTCTGGAGGCATAGTGAAACCCTGTGTGGTAGTCATTAGCAAAGAAGAACGTGACTCTCATTCTGAGAGACTAGAGTTAGCTTTATGAAGAACAGGGGAGGGACCAAAATAAGCAAACCTGCATACTGCAAACACGGAAGGCTTTGTTCTGTTTTGGTTTTTGTGTGTGTGTCCCTGTGTAGTCCTGGAGGGCCTGGAACTCACCGCATTGAACAGGTTGCTCGTGAACTTGTATCAATCCTTCTGCCTCTGTCCTTACAGGTTTTAGAAAAGTCAGGTGCATCATGATAGGGACTAGAAAAGTCTCCTTTAAAATAAACAAAATTGTGTGCTCGGGCATGCACATGGGTGTGGAGTGAAGGGACAATTTATAGGAGTTGGTTTTCTCTTTTCCACTAAACTCAGGTCTGGCTTGCTGGTAGATACTCCTACCTGCTAAGCAATCTCATCAGCCCTAAAAGGTCCCTTTTTAAATGCCAAATAAGTGGGTAGTTGCATTCAATTGTGCAAAGATCCAGATATTCATGGAAGATAGTGGGCTGAGGGATGGACACAGGGTAAGAGGTAGGAGAAAGGATGTACATATGGCATTAGGGCCAAGTAGCTTTGCCAGCCAGGGAGTTAAATTAATAAACCTGGTTATGAGGTAAAACACCCCAAAACAAAACTGAGGCACCCGGCTGGCTGAAGATAAAATATTCAGAAAATATTTTACAGTTCAATATTTTAGAAGCTCCACTATCTTGACCAAATTATATTTTCCAACATCCAAGGAGAGAGGCCAAAGCAAACACAGTCAAAGTCGCTAAATAAGGAGTAAAGCAAGCCGTTGAGAAACCACAGCCAACCTGCACTGAACCCTGTGCCAATACAGTTGTAGCGGATTGTTCCTCAGTGCTGCTGCTCTCCTGAGGGAACGTTTCTCAGTCAACAGGGCCAGGGCAGGAGGGAGCTGCGGAAACCTAACAGACACAGAGAGAACCTAAACGGAGTCTCGAGCTTCCTGTGCCGGTTTTTTTTTTTTTTTCAGCTGCTATTTTAAAAACTAAACATTACGTTTGTGGTTAAATTCTTTTCCAGATTCAAGAAAAGAAAACAATAGGATCACGAAAAGAGAAGAGTTTAGATGGAGTTAATGACCTTGCAAATGTAGATTCTTTTCTTCCTGGTTTTAAAAACAAAAGGGGGAAAAAAGTGGTCAAAGAGCAGGGGAAAGCCTTTGTCTGTCTAGTGTCCTGAGCTGGGCCCACAGTGAGCCAAACAAACAGACCTTATCTCACGGAACTCACAGAAGCCCGGCAAGCGAGGGATGGCTGCTTTGCTGCACAATCAGATTGACTTTTTATTTTCTGTTAATTGGTGTCTAAGAGGCAATTTTGCTTACTCTTAAACTTTATTAAAACTAGACTATTTTCATAGTCTTAATTAGAAAAAGAAAGGAGTTTTAATTAGAAATGCTTTAGTCTGTTTTATGTGACTGTAACAGAATATTTGAAGTCAAGTAATTTATAAAGAAAAGAAATAAGGTAGGCAGGGTGGCCCCAGCCATCCTGGGTGACATGAGACTCTGTCTTTTTTTTTTTTTAATTAACTTATCTATTATGTATACAGTGTTTTGCCTACATGCCAGAATTGGGCATCAGATCTCAGTATGGATGGTTATGAGCCAACCTGTAGTTGCTGGAGGTTGTGAGATGGCATCTGTGTGGGTTTCATGCTGTGTCTTGTGTGATGGGGCACCTCATAGAGCAGGTGTGGATGAGAGGTTGGATCGCTTTCTCATCTTATGATATTATTCTTTCTATCCCGAGAATCCTGTGTCCATGACCTTAATTAACCTCAGTTACCTCCCTACCTCCCAATCCTGTGAAAATAGGAAGTTGAAGATTGTTTCCCATACAATAGCATTGGAGAGACACTTTTCCAACTGCTTCAGAAAGCCAAATGTTTCCTTGTGGCTTCAAAACCAGTCTTACTGCACTGCTGGTCCAGAGAATATTTTGGTTTAGTGGTAGATGGCACAGGAAGCCCTTCCCCTATCCCAAACTCTGCGGTCCTTAAAGAGCACATTGCTACAGGCTCCTGATCCAGATAGCCCATCCCAGAGGTGAAGATCAACCTGAAAGAAGGGGCACCTGGTAGACAAAAGATTCTTGAACTTGATTAACAAATTAGTTGAGATAGCCAGGTACAGAGATATGCCTGCAATCTTAGAACTCAGGAGGTTGGGACAGGAGGAGCTCAGCAGGGGCTGCAGAGTGAGCCTGTCTCAAGACCAAGAGTAAGAAACTTTTACTTCAGGTGGAGCATAACAGGCATCAAGAGGTGTGTCTCCTTTACCAGCAACAACTTGTCATAGATAATGGTGTCTTTGCACAGAACTGGAAGAGCTTCAGGAAATGGGTTACACTCTTCTTTTTCTCTTCCTTCCTTCCTTCCTTCCTTCCTTCCTTCCTTCCTTCCTTCCTTCCTTTCTTCCTTCCTTTCTTCCTTTCCTTCTTCCTTTCTTCCTTTTGCCTTTCTCCTTCTCTCCTCTCCCCTCCCCTCCCCCCCCCTCCCCTCCCCTCCCCTCCCTTTCCCTTTCCTTTTTCGTCTTTCAATTTTGTTTTTCCATAACAGGGTTTCTCTGTGTATTGTTGTCTGTCCTGGAACTCACTCTGTAGATCAGGCTGGCCTACAACTCATAGTGCCTCTCCCTCCTAAGTGCTGGGATTAAAGGCATGCTCCACTACTACCCAGAAATCTGCTACATTTGAGCCTCCCAGTGTGGTGCTGTTCAGCACCATAACAGTTTTCTATAACTGCTCTAACAAATCATCATAAATGTGGCTGGAAAAAACCAGAGTGCTGTTCTTACATAGTTCCAGGGGCCAGAAGTGACAACGCTGTATCTCCTCTGAGATCAAAGTGTTAGTGGAATTGTGTTCCCTACAAACACTTCAGAAGTGAAGCTCTTCCTCCCTGCTTTCTGTATCAGACAGCTGCTGATACTGTAGTTTGTGGCCATTTATTTACTTATTGAAGCAAAAGCTCATGTAGCCAGGCTAGTCCTGATCCTTCTACCTCTGCTTCAGGAGCGTTAGGATAGCAAGCATGCAGCTCCACATCCTGATGCCATTTTCCTCTTTAAAAAGGGCAAACGATGGCTCGGAGCATAAGAGTGCATACCATGCCAGTGCATATGAACCCAAGTTCAGATCCCTAGCTTACCACAAAGCTGAGTAAGAAGGAGGGGCCAGCAAGCCCAGCCAAACAAACAAACAAACAAACAAAATCACCAAGCTTCAGGTTCAGCGAATAGCTCTATCAGGGGATAGGACAGAAAGTGATTGAGCAGGATGCCTGATGACCTCCTATGGCCTCCAAGATGAGCACCCCATGAAGACGTAAAGACAAATAACACAGAGCAAGAATAGCAGGAGCAACAACAAGAACAGCACTGGAGTCTCAGTCATACTAAAAAGATAATAAAGAAAACACGGATGCTTTGGTGCAATTAAGGAGAAGTCGGACTGGAGAGATGAGTCAGCAGTTTATAGTCTTTGAGGACCTGGACTTGATCCTCAGAACCAACATGGTGTCTCACAGCCATCTACGCCTCCAGTTTCAGGGTGTCCGATACCCTCTTCTGATCTCTGCAGACACCAGGGATGCACATGGAGCACGTACCTATGTGCAGGCCAAACACTCATACATATAAACTAAGTAAATCTAAAAAGACAAAAAGGAGGAAGCAACACAGTCTCTATTTTAGAGAATATGTACAAAATATGTAACTGTTCAAATGGCTGAGCCTAGGTTTGTAAATTTCTAAAATGATGTCTCTGTGGGTGGGGAGTGGTATATGCACATCAGTGCAAGACCTCATGGAGGCCAGAAGAGAAGGTTGAATCCCCTGGAGCTAGAGTCTCAGGTGGTTGGGGGCTGCTGGTGTGGGTGCTGGGAACGGACAGAACTCAGGTCCTCAGGGTCCTTAGCTGCTGAGCCCACTTCCCCAGCCCCAGAACAGCTAACAAAATCAGGTTTTTTTCTTTGTTTTGTTTTAGTAGCTATGCATTGGTCAAAATACTTTAGGTATTAACTGCTTTTCTCATGGCAATGACAAAAGTACCTGACACACAAAACCGAGGGAAGGCGGAGTTTATTTGTTCTAACAAATCATCATAAATGTGGCTGGAAAAACCAGAGAGCCGTTCTTACATCTCGGATCTCAGAGGCAGTTGGGAAACAATGAGAGCTGGCACTCGGCTTACTTCCTCCTTCATTCAGTCCGAACCCTAGCCTGTGGTGTCATGATTAGGGTGGGTCACGCTGAATTGCTTAACCCAGCCTAGAGTGTCCCTCATGGACAGGCCTGGTGGTGTGATTCTAGAATCCAAGATGATTCTAGATCCTGTCAACTTGCCAATTGATATCAAATGCCACAATCTATTAATTCATTTAGTCTTCATACGATTTCTAGTGAGTTGGTGACTGTTGTCATCTCCATTCAACAGATAACCAGGTACTTATTAATAATTTGCTGGTGATTGGCAGAGCTAGGATTTCAGTGCAGCAAGGTGATTTCAGAATGTTCTTATATATTATGTTAGGTTACCTCCCGTTGCTGTATATTCTTTTTGATTAAAAAAAAAAAAGTGGCTATTCAAGATGAAGAAATAAACAAATATTGCTTCTTTCTTGCTGGGTGAAACCAGCTCCAGATTTTGTGATTTAAAACGACAGTTGCTTTTTATCTTCACATGCCTTTAACCTGGGCAAGGCTCAGCTAGCATCTTCCACGGCACAACCATCCGACAGGTGCAGGCAGTGAAGTGACAAGTGAATCTGTATTAGCCACCTTCTGGGCTCAGCCAGAGGGTCATTCCTCACAGCATGGTGGTTCACTTCCAAGAGGCCACCTTGGAGAATACACAGTGTCCTTCCGCCACAATCCCCAAATCAGCCAAATTGAATCAGCAAATAGTTGTCACCTCTCAGTGAGGCCTGTGTGTGCTGCCTTGGCTGTTGAAGGTTGAGAATGTATGCTGTGTCACAAACACCTTTATGCATACAAGGACTTAGTAGCAAGTGAGCTAGGAAATAGGAAAATGTAAGGCTAAGGAGGGTAGGGGGAGGCTACCACAGCTGATGTAGGTCAGTGATAGAACACCTGCACTAGCACATGTAAGGCCCCTAGAGTCAGTCCCCAACATCCACCACATCCCCCCAAAAAACTAATTGTAAACTTTCAAAAGAATTTAAAATTTTAACATAGTATTTGGGCTGGCTGAAGGTCCCTTATAAATTGATTTATGGTGTAGAAAATTGGCAGTACGAACCCTTGAAACAGCATAAAGATGGAAACATTGAACGACAGGACAGTAAGCACACGGTTTTGTGTAATTTTAATTATAGAGAGAGGAGAAATGTCAGCCCGGCTTGTGCACATCTTTAGTCTCAACAATGGGAGGCAAAAAGAAACAAGTGGATCTCTGTGAATTTGAGGCCAGCCTGATCTGCAGAGTGAGTTGTAGGACAGCCAGGGCTATATAAAGAAACTCTGTCTCAAAAAACAAAAAGCGAAAACTCAGAACTATCTCTTATGCACGCATATGTCCCGACCTGAAGTCAGCATTGTTGTCTGAAACAAGATCTTTTTATGTAGACTTAACCTGGCCTGGTATTAGCTATGTATTCTGGTCTGGCCTTGAACTTGTTGAAGTCCAAAGCCTCCTAAGCACAGCATGACAAGCACGTACCACCATCTGGCTTCTTGTGTTCTTTTTCTCTCATGCACTAGCTTAAGTGTATAGTACCACTTAGTAATTTTAATATATTACATGACTTAAATATACCACAAGTTCCAATTATTGCAAATGCAGGATATTAAAAAGGACTTAAAAGACATAGACTTAAAAGACATAGAGTTATTCTGTTTTATCACAGTTAAGCTAGTATATAATGTTTATACAGCATGTTGTAGCTGGCATGCTAGAACATACCTGCAATCCCACTTGAGAGGAGACTTGGGAATCCAAGGTCATTCTTGGCTGCCGAGAGTCTGAGGCCAGTCTAGGTTATGTTTGAGACTGTCTCAAAAACAAAAACAAAACAAAACAAAAAAAAAAACAGAAGTTGAATATTTAATTAAGAATATTCTTCTGGTCCTGTCAGAATTTAGACTTATCAGGCTACAAAGGAGAAATTATGTACTATTGTTTGAAAATATCTAAACAGGCCATCAGCAGATCCAAATGTTTAAAAAACTTCAAGTATCAAAGCATATATAAATAGATTGCAAACCCCAATTTAAAATTTATTATAAAATTACCAACTGATGCAAACTGTTGGTAGGATAGCCTTCAGGAGGCAGTACACAGTAGCTCTTTGTAGTTCTGGAATATGTGTAGAGTACTGGAAAAAGCACCAGGGGTATACTTTGGTCAGTCACTTTCTAAACAGAGGAAACTTGCAAGAAGACACAGAGACATTCTCTATGTCTTGATTGTTTGCTGAGGTATTAGCTCCTTCTACCTTTGCAAAAATTGGCTCCTGGGAGGGATGTGAGAAAAAGGGAAGCAAGAAAGTTTAAATGTCACTATATTCTGTGTCCCCTCTCCCCAAGGGCCACCATAGATAAGCATGTAGATGACATACCTGTGGTACTAGAGCGTCATGGAGGTGAGAGATGAGGATCTAGGGAGAAGGTTCTAGAAAGCTTTCGTAGTTCCATCTTACCCCAAGTCAGAATTGTAATCAGTGATCAGGCATCCAGATGAGAACAGATGCTGACCACATGTGGAGAGAGGGAGCCTTGCATGCTGTTGGTGGAGAGTCAAACAGTGCAGCCATTCTGGAAATCAGTCTGAAAGATTCTCAAAAAAACTGAATCAGAACTGCCACGTGTCCCAGCTGGGTCACTCTCAAGCGTATACCCCAAAGGACAAAGGACTTTATATCCCACTACAGAGACAGTTTCAGATCCATGTTCAGTCACTCTAGTCATAAGAGCTTGGAAACAAAGAAAAAAAGAAAAAGAAAAAAGAAAAAGAGCTTGGGAACAGACTTAATATAGATGTCTATCAACAGATGAAGAGATAAGGAAATGGGGCACATACACACTCCACTGTGAAGAAAAATGAAACCATGAAATCTGCAGGTAAATGGTCAGAGCGCGGAGAAATCCTACTGAATTTAGGTCACCTAGAAAGACAAACGCAGCATGTTCTCACACATGTGGGCTCTAACTCTGAATATTTTTGTTTTGTGTGCTTAACCTGGAGGGCACATTTGGAAGCCAGAGACTTAGAAACAGGTCACTTGGGGGGAGGGGGTGTCTATTAAGTGAGAGGAGGAAGTAAAACAAAAGTAGAGAGAGGGAGAGAAGATGGGGGAGTGAGGGGCTAGAGGGGGTTCAACTAAAGTAAGGGTGCAGAGTAAATCTGCGTAAACATGATCTTCCAACCAAGGGGGCAGGAGATGTAATTAGAGGGTACAGAACACAGGAACATGGAAAGAGTAGGAGAGAATAATTCAGAATTAAAGGTTTAAATAGGGATGGAAGATTGGGAAGAGGGTAGGGTAGGGGGTTGCTTAGCCTAAACTCAGGATATATGGAGATGCCTAATTTTATACCATTTTGTATAATACTTTAAAACATATTACACAACACACACACACACACACACACGAGATTAAATAGAAGTGTTCTGCAGAGGTGGACAATGCTGCCTTGAAGATTTGAATTATTAAGTGAAAATCTCAATGCCAGGAACTGGATATTTCTTTATGAATTATTAGTCAGGAAGGCCCCAAAGACACCCAGAACAACCCAGGCTGTTGCCATTGCTCTTGGCTATTCACCATAACTAGATGGTAAGAGCCTATTGCTGAAGACACCACACACTGTTGAGACAACGTAAAGAAGCCAGTCTTGAACTGACCAGAAAACTCCCTTATTGCTGGCCAGTTTACACAGTCCCAGGAAGTCCTCTGCAGGCTGCTGCAGTAGTGAAGACATCCATAGGCTTAGCCAGCACTAGACACTACATACTACAATACTAACTAACCTTCCTGGCAAGATGTGCCCATGGAGTAATACTGGCATGACAGTTATTGGGGTAATCAACTGCTTTCTGATTTGTTATGATGGCCATTCCACAGGAGGGATAAAATGCCATGACTGGAGTCCCTAGTTCCTATGGGACACATACTGTTGTTTAGCTAAATTGTCATGTTATCAAAATGCATTCTAAGTCATTCTTTATTTTTATAGGTGTGTGTGTGTATGTATGTGCACATATGTGTACTTGCCTGTGTCTCTACATGTGTGTTTATATGCACACAATAGTCAGAGAACAATTTGCAGGAACCAATTCTCTTCTTTCATAATGTGGGTCCTGGAGATGGAATTCAGGTCATCAATCTTGGTGGCAAGTGCCTTAACCCACTGAACAATATCACCATCCCCAACATACTTTTTAAATATTTGTGTTTATGTTCATAGATTTGTATTGCTTTTGACTTTAATCAGAGAGGCTTCCTTTTGCACTGTGCACTGGTTAACGCAGAGACTCATAAACTGGTCAGAGTACTTTGTATTTGTAACTGTGGTGCTCAGCTCTAGCTGGGCCCTCTCTTTCAACCTTCTCTCATTCAAGGCTCAGGAAACTGCGTAAGAGGAGACAGAAAGGATGTCACAGCTGGTTGGGTGTGCAGGAGGCTGTGAAGTGCTGGTTTTGGAATACGACACAGCTTTTGAACAAATATACTTATGGCAGCTGTGGTCATCTGCAAGATATCAGGCCAGTCAGTGTCCCAGCATGAATGGGGAGCCCTCCCTTGGGAGAGGAGTGGGTGGAACTATTGGCAGTTGTTTGCTGCTGAGGGAGTGAGGGAGAGCCAATTTCCTTCAGGGAAGTGGTTGTTGGTGGGTTTCATGTGTCGCAGTGGATGAGCTCATCCCCATGTACATATGAACAGTTCTAACCAGAAGTTAGGCTTGAAAGGGCAGGAGAACGCAACCTGGGAAACAGGATAAGAGTTATTAGAAAAAGTTGGAGGGAGGTAGTGTGGATGGATAGGATAAAATTATGCTATACAGAGCAGTGGTGGCACAAGCCTTTAATCCCAGGATTCAGGAAGCTGAGATGGGTGGATCTCTGTAAGTCTGAGGCCAGCCTGGTCTAGTGTGTTCTAGGACAGCCAAGGCTCCATAGAGAAACCTTGTCTCGAAAACCAACCAACAACTAACTAAACAAACAGAAAGAAAGAAAACAGAAAAGGTTAAATTTTAAAATGAAAGCTGTCCATCAATATTCATAAAAACATAGTATACATAATGAATACATTTTGATAAAAATAAAAGATATTTCTTAGGAGGATATTAATGAAAAAAAATATGTAACTGGATCGGTAGCATGGTTGCAACTGCATTGGAAACTGAACCAGGAAAATTGCAAGTTGAAAGCTTGCCTGGGCCACAGAAAAAAGATCGTGGGCTCTTGTTCCAGCTGAATATTGAGCTGGATATGTGAAAGGAACAATGGGCTATGATTCTGGGCATCTCTGCTCTGATCCAGCAACAAGGCCTGCACTCACAGCCAGCTTGCACAGCAGCAATGCTCAATTGCAAAGGCAAGCAGCCAATGAAGAACCACAAGGCTTTGAAGGACCCCAACACCCAAGAAATGTAAGAATAAGGATCCCAGGAAACTGCTAACCGAGCAACTGAGAGTCCCAGCTCACTGTGACTAAACTCAGAAACAGAAAAGGATATTGCAGTCCTAATTACAGGCAGGCTCTTTAAAAAAAAAGAATTATGTTGAAAATAAAAACAATTTATGATCACCAAAATAACAGTCCTTTTAGATAATGCAGACAGCAAAGTTAAAGGGTACACTAGCCTCTGCAGGAAATGAACATGAGAAGCAGCTATTGTCAAGTACGGCCGCCAGAGGTGGAAAGGGAATACTTTGTTTTTCTACACAACACAGGCTCTAATGTAGCCCAGGTTGACCTCAAACTCACAGTATAACCACGGCTGACCTTGAACTCTTGCTCCTCTTGCCTCTACCTCCCAAATGTTGGGATCTCAGACATGTGCCCTTGGACTGGGTGGTGATTTTGCTCTGTTTTTAAAGAATATGCATTTACGTGTGTGTGTAGTAGACTCCTAGCACTGCTCCTAGAGAGGCAAGCTTGTGAAGTGAATTCTGGTGTTCTGATTTTGTTTAGTCCTCTTTAGGCTCGGCTCTAACTCACAGCGGATCCCCCTGAGTCAGCCTTCCAAGCACTGTACTACAGGCAAGTCACACTTGGTACAGATTTGTCTTCCTTTGCTTTGTTTTTCTCTATGAGGGAAACTTCAAAATACAGCTTCATAAAATTCTTAATTATATATATAATTGTGGGACTTATTATCACAAAATGCTCCTCAGTTACATAGTTTTCAAAGTAAGACCCTTTCTTCTGAAATACACCACTGCTGCCTTACTGTTGACTAGAGACTTCTGTCTGCCTTGGACAATGGGATCTTGGCATCAATTAGCAGGTTTAGCGTGATTCAACAACTTTCTCTTGCCTGTTGC
Source organism: Grammomys surdaster (assembly GCF_004785775.1). Lineage (NCBI taxonomy): Eukaryota > Metazoa > Chordata > Mammalia > Rodentia > Muridae > Grammomys > Grammomys surdaster. The sequence continues at coordinate 4,105,526 of NW_021620801.1, read as the reverse complement.
ACAACGGCAGTACACAGCAAGCTGAGTCAGTTGGACGAAAAGCAATAGGTCTTAAAATCAGTGAGCTACAGTAATATTAGTGGCCCTCAAACTGCACACCGAGGGGACTATATAATTAGTAGTTAGCTATAATGAGACACTAATTGTCTGTGTGTTAGAGTTCAGGGAAGTGGGAAGACTAAGGTTGCACCATTTCCCACAGTTGTCTTACCACAGCAAAACTGAAATATTCCACAGTTCCTAACTTCCAGGTGTTTCCCTGGACTTCTGCAATAGACTTCAGGCTCACACGGACCCTAGCTAGTCTCAGGTAATACTGATTGGTTACTGTTTTCCTCTAGACACTCCAAAGAGCTTCTCACGTATTAATTGAGATCATTTAACTGCAAGACATGCATGCAAAATAAGTATCAATTCTCATTTTATAGATGAAAAAACCAACGTAAGATGAGGAATGTGCCAGGCATGCATGTGGCAGAGTTTGTTCTGACCCAAGCAGTTAGGCTCTAGAGTCCATGCTCAGAATGATCTAGAACCTTGAGACTGGCTGGGGTTATAGACCGCCCCTCTGAAGAGTGGGATGGAAATCAACACAAGACTCCTACTATTGGCATTTCAAAAAGCCTAGAAAAACATACCCATCCTACGTTCAATGTTTGTTACTGTTTCTCTTGTGATCTTTTCTTCCTTTTTCCCTGTGGATTGACAACTACAGTGGCCACTGACACAAACCTGAAGGTGCTCAACAGTGTGTGCATGTGCAAGAGGAACCTAGAAGTACCAGAGAGAGGCACACGTATGGTGAGCTTTCGATTTTTACAGTAAAATATGGGAAGTCCAATTTCATTCTTCTACTGAACTGACAGTTTTCACATTATATCTATTCTTGGGTTTGCTTTTGTCAAGATTTTAATTGAAAGATGTATCTACACTATGTTAGCGACTGGCTGTATTTTTACAGATTGCAAAAGTACTATATGCTTATTGTAACAAAAGCTGAAAGTGGGGGCTCAGGGTGTGGTCCTGCTTGCTACTCTCTCCAAAGCTCCGAGTGCACTTTCCAGCCTTCCTGTTGTGTATCTCACAATCTCCAGGGGACACACGCTTCTGGCCTCCACAGGCCCTTGCACACACATGCACGCAGTCAGACACACATAAGCACATCAAATAATCTTTAAAATAAACGGAAGAACACAAATGTATGTGGACCAATAGCATTTTACTTAGGTCAGAAATTTAAATGTAAATAAGAGGCCATGAGTTACTGAAGGAAAATGTGATAAGTTTAAGCAAAAAATCTCAGGACTCAAAGGACCCAAGGCATAAAATACTATCTGTAATGGTAAAGGAAAAATTCTTACACTAACCCACATATAAAACTTTATCGTAAAAATGGACTATGTAAAACTAACAATTTAACAGAAGAGGGAAAAAATAACATTTCTAACAAATGGCTCTTTAAAACACTTTGTAAAGGGCTAACTCAAGTCAGTAAGAAAATTGAAACTAAGTAGAAGCTTGGCGAAGGACATGAATACAGAAAAGCACATCCAGATGTTTCTAATTTAATAAAAACACTGGTCTGGAGAGATTTCTCAGTGGTTAAGCACACTTGTTGCACAATCATGAGGCCCCCGGAGTTCAGATCCCAGCATCCATGAAGCTAACCAGGTGTGCTCTTCCACACTCCTGAAACCCTGAGCAGTGTGGGGGCTGAGGCAGTAGACTCTCTGAGGCTGACTGGATGTCAGCATAGGTGAAAAACTTAGAAATGAAACCAACCAAACAAGCAAACAAAAAACACAGGTTCCAGGCTCAGGAAGAGACCAGGCCTCAGAGAAACCAAGTTGGATCTCTGGGTTATGACACTCACACCAATCCTAAGCCCAAATGGCCTCTCTACATCCAACAAGTATCCTAACCAATACATCTAATACTCTTTTACCCCAGGGCAATCTCACCATCCATATGCCTCTTCAGATTGCTTTTCTCACTAAATAGTACATGAATATCTTTTTTAAAGTAGATGCTGTTTGCTTTGGGTTTTTGTTTTGTTTTTGATACAGGTTTTGTTTTCTATGTTGCTCAGGCTGACTTTGAACTCCTGGACCCCAGTGGTCTTCCTGCCTTAGCCACTGCAACTGCAGATGTACACCTCTAAGTCCAGCTAAACAACCGTGTTAGCTTTGCTTCGTTATTTAAATGCTGGACAGTACTTTGTAGAAGGGAAATGTCAGAGTGAATTCCTTCCCCCTGAAGATTGTTTGCATTTTTCCCTATTACAAGTTGGCACAGTAGCATAAATATTTGTGTGTCTGTAATAACTTAAGACTAATTCTGAGTGGAATTACTCAGTTAAGAACTCTGAAAAGCAGAGTGAAGCGGTATACACTTCTATTTCTAGCATTTAAGAGAGAGAAGAAGGAGCAATGCCTGGACTGTAGTATAATTTTCTGGCTAGCCTGTGGTGAAGCCATGGTTGGAGAACATTCTGGATGAAGCCCCATCTTGTGACTAGGGAGCAAAAGGGAGAGACTAATGGGCTGGAGTCCAACGTTCTTTTCAAGGTCACTCTTTCAGTGACCTTTCTCCCACTAGTTCCCATCTCTTAAAGGTCCTAATGTTTTTCAATAATGCCACAGGCGGGTAACAGGACCTTTAATACACAGTCTGAGTGACACAGCAATACCTTCTCTGTTGGTTCTGCAGGGGCTCAAACCTTGAGCTCTGAGGCTACGAAGCAGGTATTCTATCACTGAACCAATCCCCAGCCAGCAATACTTTAAAAAAAAAAAAAAACCTTCAGCCAGGTGTGGTGGCACATGCCTTTAACTTCAGCACTAGAGAGGTAGAGGCAGACAGATTTCTGTAAGTTTGAGGCCAGCCTGATCTACATATTGAGTTCTAGGATAGACCCTGTCTCAAGACATAGACACAGACACAGACACAGACACAGACACAGACACAGACACAGACACAGACACAGACACAGACACAGACACAGGCATAGATTTATATGATCTAAATAGAAATCTTGTCACCTGTTACAAGATGAATGAAGCTGGAGGACATTATTCTAAGAGAAGAAAGGCATGACAAGTTCAAGCATGTATCATTCCACTTAAGGGAACTGGAATAGCCACATTCACAGAAACAGGAAGTAGAATGGCTGTCAGCTGTGGCTTACAAAAAGAGAAAATGGAGAGTCACTGATTTTCAGTTTTGTTAGATCAGTTCTGAAGGTCAGGCACTCTCATACAAGGTGAATGCATTTAAACTTTTGAATTATACACTCAAAACCAGTTACGAGCTGGGTGTGGCGGCTCACGCTTGTGCTTGTAATTTTAGCGTTTGAGGGGGCTGAGCAGGAAGACTGCCATGAATCCAAAGCTTTTGTAGCTGGACAGTGAGTTCTGAGCTAGCCTGGACAACAGTAAGACCGTTTCTCACTCTCCATGAAGTGATAGCTGGACAGTGAGTTCTGAGCTAGCCTGGGAAACAGTAAGCGTTTCTCACCCTTACACACAACATCTTTCTCCAGATAACAGGAAAGAACGTCAGTGCTGTGTGGGACTCTCATAACCATGCAGAAGCAGCCTGTGCTTTCAGAATTCATGTCTCCATTGTGTCACATAGGGAAGAATCTCTTCTTGAGCCCATTTTTCACCAAGGATTTTCTTCATCGAGATATCAGTTCATGTTGTTTTCCCAGTTTTCTTTTAGATTGTTCACTTTATTGTGAGACATGTTCTTTATATGTTCTGCATACTAGTCCTTTATCAGATATGTCTTTTGCAAATATTTTCTCCCCATCTGTAAGGGTTTTTTTTCCCCTCATTCTTTTGACAGGATCTTTTTCGAAATGAAAGTTTTGAATTTTAACAGAATACAACTTTCCCATTATTTCTTTCACTAACATCAGCAAATGCTTGGAAGAGGGTTCTCAATGGTTCTCATTTTGCCCTTTATGGTAGCTCAGAATTTGGGGGGCTGAGGCAAGCAGATTGCCCTGAGTTTGAGGCCATCCTGGTCTATGTAGTGAGTCCCAGACTAGCATGGATTACAAAGCAAGATCCTGTCTCAAAACAAACATAACAAACAATGAAGTAAAAAAGAGAAATGAGAGAAAGAGAGGAGAAAGAGAGAAGAGAGAGAGAGAGAGAGAGAGAGATTGATTTTCCATGGTAGAGCATTTGCCTAGCATGCACAAGGCTCTGGGTTGACTCCATCGCACTGGGAAAAAAAAAAGGCACTCTTATTTCTAGCAGAATAGTTCGCCCACTTTGGAACATAGTTTGACCATTTCTTGCAAAGCTAAAAATACTCTTACTATACTATTCAATAAGTATACCTCTTTGCGTTTTATCAGAAGAGTTAAAATAAAAACATCTACACAAGAAAATGTACATGTAAGTTTATGGCAATTGATAAAACTTGGAACAATCAAAATGCCTCTCAGTAGAGGATGAATAAGCAAACAGCAGCACATCTATATAATGGAATATTACTCAACACTAAAAGATAGCTACTGCACTATAATAAAACATAGACTAGACATGCATTACTAAGAAAAGGAAACTGACATGAAAGTGTCACCTCCTATGTATGCTCTTACAGTTAGATGACGTTCTGAGGGGAGAGTGGGGCAGAGACAATAAACAATTCACCGATCTCTGAGATCTTGACAGAGGGGACAATGAATAGATAGAGAATTGGGGGGATGATGGATCCACTCTATATATAAAGTAATGGAGGCCTTATATCACTATTAATTTGTCAAATGACTCACAATGTACAGTACCAGCAAACAAAACATCAACAAAACATGGAACCTGGGTGGTGACAATTTACTAATGTTGATCATCCACTTAAAAGGGGCTCACATGACACCATCACTGACTTAGACTAAGCTACTGAAGCAAGCTCCCAAACTTATTTAAAAAGAATAATAAAACAACGTAACAATGTACCATGGGGGGTGGGGGCTGTGGTATTGGGGTTGTTTGTGTGTGGGGAGACAGGGCATCTGGGAGATCTCAGATTTGATGGTTCAGCTTTACTGTGGGCCTAAAGCTGCTCTCTAAAAATGGTTATGATGGCCACTGTGTATTTTTGTAAAGCCTTGGAGCCTGGGGAAATGCAAATCAAAACCACATGGAGAGGCTGTGGGGATGGCTCAGCAGGAGTGAATCTTAAAACAAGAGGCAGAGTGAGACAAGTCAGACAGAAAATACCAGTTATTGCTGGATTACACTTACAAGAGTTCTCTAGGAAAGGCAACTCGGAGTCATTGTGTGATGGGCACAGTTTCACATCTGAGAAGACAAGCACGGTCTGGAAATAGATGATAGTGAATTGCTCAACAATTCGGATAACTTTATTATTGTTGGTTTTATTTTTTATTTTTCTATGCATATATAGTATATAAATAGATTATATAATATATTTATTGTATATAATACACTATATGAAATTGTGTATAGTATGTCGTAATATATAATTACATATAAATATATTTACATATTATACAAAATATATAATATAATAAATAAATATATTTATAATGAAATGGAATATAATGAAATGGAAACTGTTCATTTTAACCTTTCTTTCTTTCTCTCTTTCTCTCTCTCTTTCTTTCTTTCTTTCTTTCTTTCTTTCTTTCTTTCTTTCTTTCTTTCTTTCTTTCTTTCTTTTTAGACAAGGTCTTACTATGCAGCCCTGGCTGGCATAAGGCTCAATGTATAGACCAGGCTGGCCTCGAATTTACAGACATCTGCCTGCCTCTGCCTCCTAAGTGCCGAGATTAAAGGTGTGAATCACCACATCCAGTCCTATTTGGACAGTTTCAGTGCTGCTGAAGTGTGTTGTTAAAATAGTTTATGTGGAGTCTTTTGTGCTGTGTATATGTCCTTATGTTTTGCTGTTTTGTTTATGTATATTTGTGTATGCACGTGTGTGAGTAGGAGTTCATGTAGAAGCCAGAGGTCAACAGAGAGTCATATTTTCTACTTATTTATGTATTTTTATACACACACACACACACTCGTGCTTGTGCATGCACAGACAGTGCCAGGGTGCTCATGTGGTGGTCAAAGGACAACTTTCATAAGTAGGTTCTCTCCTTCTACCATGTGGCTCTTGGAGATCATCCTCAGGTGGTCAGGCTTTGTGGCAAATGGCTTTACCCTCCTGACAAGCTATCTAAAGGGCTTCCCCACTGTGTTTTTTGAGGCAGGATCTCTCACTGATTATGCTAGACTTAGAAGCCAGAGTTCTCCTTTCTCTGGTTCCCCAGTGTTTGGATTATAAGTGTGTAGGGCTGTGAAGAGATGATTTGGTCTCCCTGGTAGAGCACTGGGTTTGAGATAGCCAGAAATCCAACAGGTCTCCTGTTGGCCTGTGAGGTACGGCACATATCTCCCCACGCCCCGGATTCCAGACTCCTCCATTAGGCCTACATCCCCATTAACCTGCGCCTTGCAGACACGTTTGGCTCAGAGTAGCTCCTCCCAGAGAGGTTTTGCATCACCATCTACAGCTACAGTAGAGGGCGTGACTAACAGGCTTCAGCCTCTAGAGATTTCCATATTCATGAGTTATCTAAAGGCCAGGGGGTGTAGCTCAATTAAGTTATTTCTCCCCAGTTCCTCCTCTTTCACCCTCTCTATTTAAGCCAGCTCCCCCTGGCTTTGGGGGTGGGGGGCCGCACAGCCAGATCCAACTACCACACCGTGAACAATAAACTTCTTAAACCAACGGACTCCACGGGACTCCACATGTATTCTGGGGCCTGCCGTCAAAGCTTCCAGCCTCTGGAACCCTGGACCTTCTCTTGTATGTGGGACCTGTCGGCATGGAAAGCCTCCGGGACTGCGCGCCCCTCTCCTCCGTGAGTCAGCACCACGAGGGCCCAGGGACCCCGCCCCGCACATTTTTTTTCCCACCTAAGTGTATGCTGCTGCACCAGGCTTTTTTACGTGGGTTCTGGAAATCAAACTTAGGTTCTCATGCTTGTACATCAAGGATTTACTAACTGAACTCCTCATTACCCCAGCCATAACAAATTGATAAAAAAATAATAATAGCAATAATAATAATAATTAATAAAGAAGCCACACACAGACTATGCAACTATGCAAGAGCTCAATTATAGGATGCTCAAGGCTAGCCAGATTTATGTGGAAATTGGTGGAGTGAGAACACCAGTTACCTTGGTAACTGAGAAAAGGAAATTGAAAGAAGAAAAAGCTGAGTGTACACTTCAAAGAGTTTAATAGGGGGACAAGCAGGTGACATTTGCTAGGAAAGCGAAAAACAGAGGGAAACTGGATGTAGTTTTAGTTTGTAGAGCAGATAGGGGGAGAGGGTGACCAAGGAAGAGCGGAAGCCGTGGCATATGGAGACGTGAGGGGGAGCATCGGCAGGAACGAGCAGAGTCATTCTTGGCTGGGTTGGTGACATCTCTTGCTGTGTGGACAGGAGGAAGAGAATAGAGACTGGATGAGGGCTAAGCAGCTGAGGGAGTGGGAGGGAAGCAATCGGTCCCCAGTCTGCATCCCCAACCCCAGCTCAGCATCACCAAGGTTCTGCAAGTGCCAACTCTCTGATATGCTTCGCCCCTGAAAACTGAGCCCTCTGCCACAAATTCCTGCTTAAAAACACTTCTGAAAATTTCCAGATCTGGCAGAGAGGTGTTTGCTCAAGACCTCTAAGGTTTGTTCGAGATGCAATGTTTTGCTTGCAATGCCTATGAATTTGAGAACAAGTCACCTGGGAAACATTTGCATTTTAAAGTTTTCTCTGTGTCCTGAATGTAAGAAATGCAGCTGGGAAATAAGTGTACTTGAGCTAAAATAACATTGGAAATAAAGAGAGCTATCTGCTTTCTTTCCAAAAGTTCTAGCTCCACCCTCCCCCGCCTGTTTTTTTTTCCAGATTAAATGAAAACTCTTTGCATTCTGCAAAGAAAGCTGATTTCAGACTTAGATAGCTAAATTAAATATATTCACATGCATCTGATGTATCAACATTTTGTGAGTAGGAGGAAAATAATTGGAACAAATTTCCTTGTCTGTTCTGAACAGTGAAAATTGCATCATTGTTTGTCAGTCCATGATAAGATTAGGGAGGAGTCTAAGATGTACTTGACTGGGGAACCAAGGCTGTTGCTGAAGGCCAGGCAGTACTGCAGCTCCATCACGTACTTCAAGAAAGAGCCTCCTTCCCTCCCTTCCTTTCATCAGTCCTCCATCTCTCTCTCTCTCCCCTTCTTTCTCTCCCTTTTTCTTCCTCCTTCTATTTTATGCTTTTACCCGTTGTTTCTGTTTGTTTGAAACAGTTACTCTGTAGCTAGAACTAACTGTGGGGTCCAGACTACTCTGGTAATCCCTTTGCTTCAGTTTCCCAAATGCTGGGATTACATACGCGAGTCATTACACTCGCGTTTAAAAGAGGCCCTTTCTAAAAGACAAAATTTAAAGTAGTGGAGAAATGGAAAGCATCATTATTATTCAAAGAATGTATGAATAAACTAAAATGTCATAAATCCCATTTCATTTTATCGAATTAGCAAGTTTTGTAAAAGCAGTACTTAAGGATAAAGTGTAATGAGGAATTTGAGAGAGTAGTTTAATTTTTTCAAAGTGATGTATTAAAGTTTTATCAATAGTATATCTTTTACATAATTGTGATAGGATAGCATTTTCAATATGCTGTATTCTTTCAGCATTTCATACAATATATTTTGATCATATTCATCCCCTCTCCCCCAAGTTCCTCCAGGTCTAACTCTCTCTCTCTCTCTCTCTCTCTCTCTCTCTCTCTCTCTCTCTCTCTCTCTGTTTGTTTATGGTGAGCTCCCAGTTGACTGACAGGTCCTCTCATGAAACAAAAGTTGGAAAGCTATAGAGACATCTGATGTTGATCTCTGGCTTCCACAGCTACAGGTGAAGGGCATGCCCCCACGTACACATGCATGTATACCACATTTACATCTTATACACACACACACACACACACACACACACACGGGGAGGGGAAGGGAGAGAGAGAGAGAGAGAGAGAGAGAGAGAGAGAGAGAGAGGCTAGAAACACCTGAAATTCTAATCTTAAGAATTTCAATTATGAAAGACACCTATGATACTACAACTTTTATACCTGTTTAAGATGTCATGAAATGGATAGACAGATGGCTCAGAAGGTAAGAATGATTCCTACTCTTCTAGAGGACATGAGTTCAGTTCCTAGCACCCACATCACAATTGTTCCCCCAGTTCAGAACTGTAATCCCAGCCAGGGAATCTGATGCCTTCCTCTACCTGGTACAGGTACCCATACAACTTGTACCATAATTAACAACAACAACAACAACAAGGACAACACATACACACACTTAAACAAACAAACAAACAAACAAATAAATCTTTTTTAAAATGCTCATGAAGATTTTTTTGTGATATGGAGAAAATGTTTCACAATTATAAATGAATCTGTTATTATGTATGTGTTAAAATATGTTTTATATATGCATAATAAAAGCTACCAAGTGTCACAATTTAAAGTAAATATATAGCTGTAAATATAAAGTAAATATATTCCTTTCCTATAGATTTTTTTAATTTTTCAGTGAGTGACATTATTTAAAAAAATAATCTATGGTTCTGGAAAGATGGTTCAGTGTTAAGAGCACTTCTGCCCTGTCTTGAGGACTGGAGTTTAGATTAAGGTAGCCATGTAACAAACTGAACATCCCACAGAAGCTTATATCCCCAAACCGAAGAGGGAAGAGACAGCTTATTACTGGGGCTTGCTGGTGTCCAGCATAGCTGAGAAAATATGAGCCTCATAAATGTTTTGAAATAATGCTGATCCACTCTAAAAACACAGACAATATGAGAAAGAGAAAAAATCACTAAGACCCCGCCATCTAGATAATTACTTTAAATGTTGACCTTGCCTCAAAGGATGGGTGAAGAATGACGGAGGAGGACACCCAACACCCTTTTCTGGCCTGTGTTAATGTGCACAGTGAAGCGTGCTTGCGGCTGTGTGTACATACAGCCACATTCCCAGACACATACAACCACACACATACATTTAAGAAATTCTAAACTCAAAAATGCTTTCTGATAAAGGGAGAACTACCCCCTTCAAAAACTTTTTTTAAAATAATGTTTAAATCCCTGTAATCCAGAAAACAGGCCCAAACAACCGGCTCCACTCACGAGCTTCTGCTGTGGGGCCAGGATCCACAGTGCGCAGGAGCTGAGAGTGTGGCGGAAGGGAAATGTCACACTCGGAGGCTGCACACACCAGAGCTGGCTTTCTCACAGTGCTGAAGGCTGGAGGCTAGATAGAGGTTTCCAGGCTGGTTTCTCCTGAGGCTCCTTCTTCCAGCTCGAGCACACTGGCCTGTTTTCTTTTCATCTCGCCTCTGTGTCAGTAGCCAAATGTCCTTATTTGTTTCTGTTTAATTTGAAACTGGATCTCATTCTGTAGTCCAGGTTAGCCTCAGATTCATGATCCTCCAGTCTCTGCCTGGTTAGTGCTGGGTCCTTAAAGATGCCAGTCACACTGGATCAGTCTACCTTCGTGACCCAATTTTAACTTAATTACTTCTGTAGAATGTTCATATATGATCCTATTCTAAGGCACCAGGAGATTGGAATTTCAACTTCAGAATTTTAGGGTACTATAACTCAGCCCAGATTATCTAGCCAAGTAAATAAATAAGCAACTGCAGGAGGAAGAAAGTCTCGAGACACTGTGAGCTGAGCTAACCACACCCCTGCTTTCAGCATCCCTGGTTGTTTTTAGAGAAGTGTTGTGTTTACTTTGCCACACGATGATCTGTTTCCCTTCCCCGGAGTGTGCTTGAGTGTTTGTAGCTCCTTATTTAACAGATGCACAGAGAATGAGCAAAATTTTCATCTTGTTATATGTCAAGTATAACTGACATTTAAATTTTATCTTCAGAGTGTCAGAGAATGAATATTTATTCCTTGATGCTTGATATTACAAAGTCATTCATTATCTTCCAGGGGAACAGATCGGGTGTGAAGCGATACCTGCTGAGTTCCCAGATGAGAGCACTATGATTCCCCAGAAGGGCTTGGCTGCTTCTAAGTTCCTGGGACTGTAAACAAGTAAGGCCTGGAGAATAAATTCTGCCTGGGATAATAACATGTCTGAGATGTGTTTTCAATGATACTCAAAAATTCAGAAGAATTAAAAACAATATTTTTGTTACATTTATTTATTTATTCATTTATTGTATCTATGTGTGCGCACGTGCTTGCGCACGTATGGAGGTCAGAGGACAGCCTGCACTGTTATTCCCAGGGACTGAACTCAGGTCATCAGTCTTGAAAATAAGTGCCTTTACCCACTGAATCATCGCGCTCTTCCCAGAAGAACTTCTTTTTGGTTCTCAGGTTGAACCTAGAGTCACATTCATATAAGGCACACATTCTAACACAGAGCTGTATGTATCTCCAGCCCCAGGAGAATGCTATTTTATGTGATCGTACACAGAGTTTTGCTACATTCACTATCTGCTCCCTATATATAACCCTTTCATTCTAGGCGCAAATCTTTCATAGCCTGTGACAGACTAGAAACAAACTCCCAAAAATAAGACAGATTTTCAGGGCTGAATAGATCACAGTTGCAAAATGTTTTTAGATTGCATTCATGAGTGTACAGTTTGTTCTGATTCCATTCAAAGAAGAGAGAGAATTTTGCATAATGACTTGAGATGCAATAGAAATATCTGATGATAAAAGGCCTGGGCTCTGGAGGCAGCTTCACCAGCCCCATGGGTGTGTTAGTTACTTATCTATGGCTACAAGAAAATCCCTGACAAAAGTAAGGGAAGGAAAAAAGGGAGGGAGGAGAAGAGGAGGGAGGGAAGGAAGGATTGGCTGATTTTGCCTCATGTTTAAGATACATTCTATCATGGGGAAGACTCATGCTATCTAGAGCTTGATACATTGTGTCTGCTCACACTGTATCTGGTCACATTGTGTCTACAGTCAGGAAGAGAGGAGAGATGAATGCTGGTGCCTGGTTACATAATCCAGGACCCTAGCGGGTGGACTGGTACCTCCCACATTTTAGATGGGCCTTCCTACTTCAACTAACCCAATCTAGAAGTTCCCTCACAGATTTGCCCAGAGCTTGTTTCCTAGGTCATTCTAGATCCTGTTATGTTGACAATTGCCACTGGCCATCACAGAGGGTGACAGTGTGCACTCTGGGCACCCTTACAGCGGCTGTTGCGCATTGACATGTGCAATATTTGGGAGCTGCTGATTTAGACTTCGCAGCACTTTCTGTCTTTGATGGGCTTTCTGCCTGTTGCCTCCAGACTTAGCTCTCATCCATTACCAAGGTCTAGTTCGAAGTTGCCACTGAGTGTTGACAATTTTGGGCTCTCCGAGGGTGAGATTCTGATCAGGCGAACCAACGCTTCACCTCTTGCTTGTTTGCGATTCTCTTTTCTGTGACGACAAATTTAAACAGCGGGTATGTTTGAAGAATAGTTGTTTTCCCATTAGCTCATAAATATTCCTATCCCTTGGACTACTCTAAGGACAGGGTGAGAAGTCCCTGTATAAGAATCACTGTCACGATAGCATATGCTAGAGCCACCTCAGTACTACTGGTGCTTGTGAGTCTCTTTGTACCTAGTTTGTTCTGTCATCAAGGGCCCAACCTTGGTCCTTACAAGTTTGCCATCCTCTTACTCCTTTACTGTGTTAAGTAGGCCTCCTTTACTAAAAATGTCAACTTCAAACCTCTAAAGTCATATGGTCTGGGCTCCTCTGCCTTGGCCCTGGCTAATATTTATCTTCTATCTGACATTTGCCTATTCTTATAAATTAATGCTTGGAAAATGTGGGGTTGTATCCAAGTACTGTTCAAAAACTCACTGGATTGATAAACTGTTCTGTGCCTTGTGCTCCTTGTCCTATTATTTTCGAATAGCAAGGCTATGCTAAGCCTTGCTTACAATGATGTTTTTTATCATTCCTTCCCCTCCAGTTACTCTCCTCTACTGGATTCAGTGGCTTTAGTGGTTATTTGTACGCTACAGTAGACCATATATAGGTTTTTCAATCTTCTTGTATGTCCAAGTATCTTCCAGTATTTCTTTTATTTTTTCCTACATTGGCTTCGATGTTACCCCAGTGATGCTGAAGATGGTTCCCACAGTATATAGATGATGAGTCTTTCCTCCTTGTGCTGGGGACAGGCTCTTTTTTAATGCTTTCCCATTTAGTTTGCACTTATTTTTGTGTTGATAAGCATCATTAGTTCTCAGCCATCTGGAACATACATGCTTAATAACTGCATCCTGAAGAAATGAAGGATCAGCCTGGAGAGATGGCTCAGTGGTTAAGAGCACTAGTTGCTCTTCTGGGGAACTATGTTCAGTTTCTAGCACCTTGACTGTTGTGGGGATCTGATGCCTTCTTCTGCATTGTATGCATGTAGTGGATAGCTATTCACTCAGGCACAATACTCATACACATATAAATAAAATAAAATAAAATCTCAAAAAAAAGAGAGACTCAAGCAAATCAATTTACCTATGAAAGCGGAGACATCATGTTCCTTTGTCTCCTGAAAATCCAGTTCAGAACTTGTGTTGTAAAGTTCAGACACTGGGACCAAACAATGTGATTGGGAATCACAGAGCTATCCTCTTCAGACTAGTTATATCATATGTAAAAGCTCAGAAAGCTGTTATCAAGATTTTTACTTTAATTTTTAGGAGAGATGGCTTGTTGGCTGAGAATGCATATTGCTCTTACCGAGGACATGGGTTTGGTTTGCAGCTCCTGCATCCTATAGCTCATAGCTACCAATAACTCTAGTTTCAGGAGAACCTATATCCTCTTGGCCTCTGCACACACTTGATATGTCTAAATTTACACACACACACACACACACACACACACACACACAAACACACACACACAAATATGAATGTTTTTAAAAATCTTTGAAATCATTACATTTATTTGGTGGACAGGCATGTGCCTCAGTCCATATGTCGTTGTCACAGGAGAACCTCTAGAAATTGAATCTTTCTTTCTACCTTCTGGCATCCAGGGATTAACCTTGGGTCATCAAGGCAGGGTAGCAAGCCTTCCACCTGCTAAGCCTCACTGGGCCACTATGATTCTTGCAGCTGGGTAAATCACAGTTGGAAATGCCTTTAGATTGCATTCCTGAATACAGCTTATTCTGCATCTGTTCTAGGAAAGAGATAGAATTTCATGTAATCACTTGACATGCAGTAAAAAGTGCTAATGATTAAGGGCCTGGGCTCTGGAGGCAGCTCCATCACTCCCCATGTCTAGAAGTTGGCCACACAGTATATAATAAGCGCTTAAGACATTAGCTAGTGTTATTATTTAAAAGCATATTAAAGTGCCCCTATTTAATTACACATAGACCCAGAAAATCACTCTACTTCACTGCTGCCACGGGCATTTGAGTGCTGAGCAGAGGTCAGCATTAGACCTGTGTCTGTGAGTAGGGACCAAATTTTATCTACGTGACTATCTAACAATGCCAATTTTTGAATTTTTCATAATTTAATTTTTAGTTATAAGTCAAGGTGAAATATACACAGCATAAAATTATTATTTAACCATGTCTGAGTGTTCCCTGGGCACCAAAAGACTTTCATCTTCAGAATGAAAACCCTGGACCATTAAATGGCTTTCTGTTCCTTCCCTGCAAGCCCAGCGACCACCCCCCTCAGTGTACTGACTGTGACTTCGGCTGGGTAGACATTGTGGTTCCCTGAGGTCTTCCAGCTTATGTGTCTGGTCCCCTGAACTTGCCTGTTGTTCAGGTTCACCTTGTTGTAGCCTGAGACTCGATCCATTTTGTTTTCATAGTTTTAGTAGGTGTAAAGCCTTTCTTTACTGGGTGTGAAGGCACATGTCTGTAGCTTCCCAGCACATAAGAGGCTGAGGCAGGAAAATCATGACGTTTGAGTCTGGCCTAGAACACACACACACACACACACACACACACACACACACACACACACATCAAACAAAAGTTCCTTTTTATCAGTGTATATTTAGATGTTCTTGTTTTGTTTTGTTTTCTTTTGGTAATAAAACTGGGCTCGGTCTTCATAAAGTTGCACAAGTCACTTGATGCTTCAAATTATAATGGAAGAAAACAAAACCAACCAACCTACCTCCCCACCCCACCCCCCAAAAAAACCAAACCAAAACGCTAAGCCTGGTGCTACACTCCTGCGATCCCACCACTTGAGATGCAGAGGCAGGAAAGACTACACAAGTTTGAGGCTAGCCTAGGCTACATTGTGAGTTCTAGGCCAGTCAGGGCTGCATAGAGAATTATTGAAATATATGACTTTCTTTTCCTCCAACTACCTACTACATCATTTTGTCCGCTGTATTTACCAACCATAAGAATAAAAGATGTGGGGGATTCCTTGATAATATTGAGGATGAGCTGGCCAGTGTGCTCTGGCCCTGCCTGCCATGAGCAGCAAGGTTGAATGGAAGATATTCTCACCTGTCACAATGTGACTTAAAGCCTTTGAAGTGCTTCTTTCCCAGTAATTGCTAAGATTATTAAATTGCAAGATGAGTGGAGGAAGCTTCTGGTGTGTATTTTTATTTCAGATGGGGAGCTACTAATGAGAAAGCCAGCGAGACAGCAGGGAAGCAAAGGGCAGACTTGCAGCTAGCAATCTTGGCAGTTTAAATGCATTGTTAATATGAAGAACTCGCTCACAAGCCTGGCAAGTTCAGAGTGTGGATGTTCCCTTTTCTTTCAAGGGAAGGAAACTTTAAATTGGATTTTATTTTATTACCCAAGGTGGAAGAAGCAGTTTTATCCTTATGATTTATACCTAGTGCCAGAGTCCGATGACGCGATTGAGAGATTACTAAAGCATGTAATTTAGGAAATTTGAATAGAATTTCCCCAACTTGTCTTTTGTTGTTCTGGCATTGACCTTTCCTCTGAAAATATTAACAAGAACCTTCAAGAAAGAACATAAAGTCCCCTGGTTGCTGAGAACGAGTTTAGCGTTCCTGTGTGGCGGTAGCTTGTCTTTTCTACCAAGGGCTGGAGAGTTCAACCAGCTCCTGTAATTAGGATTTTCTTGGCTTGTAAATAGAGTAGCCATATGTTCTAGATTTTTCTGGGGCAGTCCCAATTAAAATATTCCTTCCTGTTGTTAGACCATGTGTCAGACCATGTGTTCTGATTTTTTGTTTTATGTAAAATGTGGTCAGCTTTCCCCAAATTGTCAGATTGTCAGTATTTTCCTAATGACTATCTCCTTCAAAGTACAAAACTTCCCTACGTCCTGGTGGGGTCATTATCCTTGCCACTATATGAGATGCAGCTGATTGACGATGTGTATCCATGGACCCCAATATAATTTTTCTAGCCACCTCCACAGGCCTCATTTCTCCCACATCCTTCTCCATCTCCTGTGTCAGCCCTGGACTGCACACAGTCTGCTTCTGTGCTTATTATTGTCTGTGTGCTATATTCCTCTCCTCAATACACTTTTACAGCTGAGAAGTCGGCCTGAAATGCTAGCTACTCAGAAGGCTGAGGCAGGAGGACCACAAATTCAAGGTTTGCCTGAACTATAGGGTGAGTTCTAAGATTGCCTGAACAACTTACTGAGACTCTGCAAATAAAAAACAGTGAAGAGGACCTGAGATAAAGGTTAGTGGTACAGCCCTGCTAAGCATCTGGATGACCCTGGGTTCAGTCCCTAGCACTAAAGAAGGGAATAGGGGCTGGAGAGATGGTTCATTGGCTAAGAGCACTTGCAGCCCTCACAAGGGACCCACATTTGGTTTCCAGTACCCACGTGATGGCTCATAATGACTTGAAACTCCAGGATCCAGGGCTGCCTTCTGGTTTCCAGAGGCACGAGGCATATACATAATGCACATATAATATATGCAGGCAAAACATTCATATACATAAGGTAAAATTAAATTAAAAAGAACACCTAATTTTTTTCTATAATGTCTTCTAGGCCTCTTTTGTTTGTGATATATATATATATATATATATATATATATATATATATATATATATGCACTTGCACACACACACACACACTCACATATTCCAGTTGATTAGATTTTTTTAAAATATCATTAAGAATAATGACATCCTTTAGAAATGTCTACCAGGGTTGAAGAGATAGCTCAGCTGTTAAGAGCATTCACTACTCTTCTAATACTCATGTCAAACAGCTCACAGCTCCAGGGGGATCCAGTACCCTCTTCTGGCATTTTTGGGTACTGCACTCATGTACACACATACACACACACACACACACACACACACACACACACACACACACCAGAGGATAAAAACCTAGTTCTTGGCTCCTGTGGTGGTTTGAATAGGTACGCCCCCATAGATTTATGTGTTTGAATGCTTGGTCATAGGGAGTGTCACTATTAGGAAGTGTTCTTATTAGAGGAGGTGTAGCCTTGTTAGAGGAAGTATGTCACTGTGGAGGCGGGGCATTGAGGTCCTAAATGCTCAAACAAATGTCCAGTGTGAAACAAATCCAGTCTTCTGGCTGCCTTCAGATCAAGATGTAGAACCCTCAGCTCCTTCTCCAGCACCGTGTCTGCCTGCACTCTGCCATAATGATAATGGACGAAACCTCTGAAACTAGAAGCCAGCCCCAATTAAATTTTTTTCTTCGTAAGTGTTGCTTTGGTCATTGTGTCTCTTCACAGCAATGAAACCCAAACTAAGACAGCTCCTCATCTGTACTAAGAGAGAAAGCTGACTCTTATGACCTTGCCATATGTTATCCTAGACACATACAGCAATCTAACCAGCATTTCTTTTTCTGTATATCTCTTCTTCCAGATCCTTTGATATGGATATTCTCCCAACCCCTAGAACTCTCTAAATATTGGCTCCATAGAATTGCTTACAAAGGAGATTCTATTACCACAAGGTGATATTTCTTGAACACTAGAACGAACCCATGGCATTACTCATGCTAGGAGGGCATTCTACTGCTGAGCTATAACCCCAGTCTCCCTAGGTGATTTCTGTCAAATCTGCATCTCTCCCCCAGTTCTCCTCTGAACTCTTGCCAGCAACTCAATGACAAGTAGCGGTTGTAAGGATGGGGTAGGATGAGGACTGTCTATGGGAGACATGGACAATACCAGGAATCAAACTATTCATAGATGAAATTTGATTGGTCTGCTGAAGGATCTGAGCACAGGCACGTTAAAAGGCTGCAGTGATTCGGAATCAAGAGAACTCTCAGTCCCAATTATTTTAGGTCAAAATGTCAAGGCCTCAAGCCCTTGAAGTGTTTAAAGCAGACATCCCCTCTACAGATCAGTGTAGCTGAGACTGTTGAGGAGAGTTCAGTCACCCATGTTAGTCATGCTGACTTTTACTTCTAACTTGGATTTTATAGCATGAGCTCCCGCCTGTCTTCAATTTGAGCAGAATTATTGACACTTTTGAAATTCCTTATTAAATGGAATGTTCATTCAGCTATCCGCTGTGTAAGAAGGAGTAGATTTATGTCCCTGATCTATTCATGTTAGCCTATCCCTAAATAGATGATACACTCATACATAGAAAAAAAAAGGAACTTAGATCTGGAACCCCAACCCACACCAGCCTTCATTTTTCTTCTTGAGAGCAATCTAAACTTTAAGAAATTCTTGTGCCAGCAGATTCGAGCATAATTATATAATCTGATTTTTTTCAATACAAGGGAAGTTGAGATGGTAGACTACTCCTTTCTCATTCCCAGACTGCCCATTTGCTCACATAAAACTGCCCATGAAGCTAGTACTACTGTGCAAGCTCACTGTCCTAGATTAAATGCCTGGCCAGGCCCCAGGTCATCTTTCAGGTTCTGGGACATCTAGCATATGGTTACTATACAGCAGCAAATAACCCATTTTATGTCATGAGAAGCTCTCATTATAGGGTTGAGGAGGTGTCTCAGGGGATGCTTGCTGCCAAGCCTGATGACCTGAGTTCAATTCCTGGGATCCAAATAGTGTAGAAGGTTGTCCTCTGGCCTTCACCCCTACACATACAAAATAAATGAACTAAAGTACAAAGTACATTCTCATATACATGAACTTTTAGAATATATATATATATATATATATATATATATATATATATGTGTGTGTGTGTGTGTGTGTGTGTGTGTGTGTGTGCTATGTGCATGTGTGTGTATAGTATGTTCATGTGTGTATATGAGTGATGGCACATATCTTTATTCTCAGCACTGAGGTATCTCTATATCTATCTATCTATCTATCTATCTATCTATCTATCTATCTATCTACCTACCTATGTATCTATCTATATATATTTGAGGCAGAGTCTACCTATAAATCCCAGGTTGACCTTGAACTAACTCAGCCTCCTGAATGGTGTGCTTTCAGGTGTGTTCCACCATATCTGGCTGCCATTTATATATGTGCTAAAGAAAAAGGAATATATACAATGGTACCTTCTGGTTGAGTTGAACTGAGGAATACCATGCAGATTCTGGCAGCTTGTAAAGTGCAAAATGAACTAACAAACACAAATTCTCTGATGTAAGTATTATCTGTATGAAGAAGAATTTGCTTGCAATTGTGACATCAATGTAGAATTCAGAAACAAATTGGATACACCGATGCAAAACTAATGAAAAAGGACATTTCCACCCATTCAGCGTTAAAGCTTTTGTGTTTATGAAGCCAGCCTCTGAAACATTTTGGTTGGCTGTATTGTAAGCAAGTTATACATTTAAAGCTATTAAGTAAACTGTTCTAATTAAAAAGACCAGGACCCTCCTGGTTTATATTGTTGAGATGTCTGTCACATAAAATTTAATTTTCCCAACAGAGTCTCCACTAGAACAATTTGAAAGGCCTCTGATTTATGTCAAATTTGCTGCCCTTTAATTTTGGGGGACTTAGCTGTTCACATTCTTATATGACATAGCACACCAAACATATATCAACTTTCCTGCAGGTTTCAATGTATTTCTTCCTTTTCTCCATTTTATAAGGGCTCTCTGTGGACTGCTAAATTTGATTCAGTGTTTTCAGCCTGGCTTCCCAGGAAGACAGAATGTGACCCTCTTCTAGCTATTCTCATAATTCTCCCTAGCCATTCCCTAGATCTTACAACTCAGGAAAGACTTGGAGCCTCTGCTTCCTGCTCTCCAGCCCCTGACAGATCCTGCTGACCATTCTGTAAGGACCCATTTCTCATCTCTTGAAGAGCTGAAAGCCGTGTGCCATTCTGGTCAGGTGTGCCTACTCACTGTGTTCCTTTGTGTCCTACATTATATGTCCTTAGCCCGGAGACTTCCTCCTCTCCCTTCCTCTGGTCTGATACCTCCCACGGTCCATGGACCCATGAATCCTTAATTAGCATCCTGTGTTCACATAGATCTATTCTTTCCATGGGCTTATAATTTAATGGTGCCTGAGAGGGTTCTTTGTTCTCTGGTCTTCCCACTAGGATCATAGTCACCCTGCTGTGATCATATCTTCTGCATTTCCCCCACAAGTTTGTGCTGATCACAGGACTCTGTTCTTGAAGTATAGAAGGAGCCCTTCCTTAATGGCAGCTACAGGCTTGAGTCACATCCAGTACTCACTGAATTTTGTCTTATAATCAAATCGCTTAAACTTTTTCAGGTTCTCACTCTGAAGCCCAGGCTAGCCAGAAACTTAGTATGTAGGCGAAATTGTTCTCAAATTCACAGCAATCCTCTTGCCTCTGCCTCTTAAGTCAGTACAAAGCACACACACACACACACACACACACACACACACAGAGAGAGAGAGAGAGAGAGAGAGAGAGAGAGAGAGAGAGAGAGAGAGAGAGAGTCTTTCTTCTGAATATGATTAAATATAATTGGTGACATATTAAGGGATATTCTGTAAAATGAGAACATTCTGCAAAAATCATAATTTTTATTTAACTATGTTTTAAAATATCAAAGAAGAGGCCTTCAAAACATCCTTTTATCTCAAAGAAAGCTATTTTTAGCAAGAGGACAATTCAGCTGCAGCTCTGACTTTTAGCACACATGCCAAACTGGTAGAGGCTGACTAAGGAGCCCCGCTGTAACCGTTAGCGAGTTTGAAGTAATTGTTCTTTTTAAGTGTGTCCAACTCGTTCCTTTCTCTGTTTGTACCTCCAAAACGATTCCTCTTACACCCATTAACTCTCTGCCTACATAACTCTCTGTCACAGTCTCTGCCTACATAGCACAAGGCATTCTTTCTCAACCTTGGGTAGAATAATGTGCCTTCACATGACAGCAACTTAGATGGATAGGCGTTTACTTTCCAGCATTTACTTCTTAGACTAAATGCTGAATCTTTTAGTGTACATGTGGCAGGGAGTATTTACACCTTCGCTGCCATCTTCAGTCACCAAGCCCAGAGAAGGAGAACCCCATTTGGCAGAAGAAAAGACTTCACTTTTCTCAAATCTAATGTTACCCACTGTCTTGAAAGTATTTTCTTCAGCAGATAAAAGACTTCTCTTTTTAAGTTAATGCTCATGAATGTATGTATTTTTCTCAACTAGATTTTGCCTGGCAAGGGGGCAAATGAACAACTTTAGCTTCTCCCTGTGGTCCTTGGGTCTAGGGTCTTTCCCTGAGTTTCTGCTTCATTCCTATCAGATTTTCCTGAGTGCCTCCACTCAGGATGCTTCACGGGACACACATACCGCCCACCAGCATAGCCAAAGAAAAAGGAAACTTAAAGCAACAAAAGAAAATTGTACTTAGTCACCTGTTCAATGAAATCAGCATCAGGTCTAATACACAAACCAGAGAGAGATATCATAAGAAGGAAAAAAGACTATAGACCAATATCAATAGCAGTAATAAATACAGATACAAGGCTTCTTCAAAGGATTAACAAATCAAATCCAACAGCATCTAAAAACCATCATAAACCACAATCAAGGGAGATGTATTCTTTATGTGTTTGGCTGGTTCAGCATTCAAAGATCTGAATCTATCGCATCAATGGTAAGAACCGTGTGGTCATGGAAACGGATATGGAA
This sequence comes from Grammomys surdaster, assembly GCF_004785775.1. Classification (NCBI taxonomy): domain Eukaryota; kingdom Metazoa; phylum Chordata; class Mammalia; order Rodentia; family Muridae; genus Grammomys; species Grammomys surdaster. The sequence continues at coordinate 4,083,404 of NW_021620801.1, read as the reverse complement.
AAGGGAAGATATTTAGTGGTGAGAAGCTGCATGCTGTCCACCCCCCCAAAGATAAGGAAAAGGCATTCTTATTCAACAACGTAGTGGAAATCCAGGCCCATGTGATGAGGCAACAGAATACAATGTGTATAGTTTGAAAAGGAAAAATCAAAGCAAATTTTGGCTAAGAAACAAAGGCGTCAGCAAGGGCTTGCGCAGGGCCCGTGCACTTTCCTTACTGCACGTCTGCCTTCTGTACCAGAGGTGCCCGCCCTTACTCCATATCATTTCCGTCTAGTTTATTGCTTCCTTCTAGTTCCTTTGGGTTTAATGTACAGTTCTGTTGTGGCTTCTTAAAAATGGAAGTTCGGAGCCTGTAGTCTTCAATCCTTCTCAGCTATACACATTTAAAGCTATAATTTTAAAAATTCCTGCTCTCCCTCCATCTGGATGCCTTAATGGCTCACGTTTTCATTTTAGTCTAAAATATTTATAAATTCATTGCATTTTTTTCAGACCTATAAGTTATTTTAAAATATGTTGCTACCAGACATGGTGGCACACACCTGTAACCCCTGCACATGGCTGGTGCACATCTGGAATCCCAGCACTTGGCTGGCATACGGCTGTAATCTCAGCACCTGGGAGGTGGGGGAGCTCTAGGTCATCTTAGCTAGCTAAGGAATTTGAGACCAGCTTGTCATAGGAGACCCTACTTATAGATAAATAAATAAATAAATAAATAAATAGGAGCTGGTGACAATAGTACTTGCTCCTAAGCCCAGTGGCCCCAGGATATCCATAGTGGAAGAAGAGAACAGACTCTCCTAAGTTGTCCTCTGACCTTAGTTCATCCAATGTGGCTCTTATACATGTATGTATATATGTGTATGCACACATACACTAAATGCAACTTTTAAATGAAAATAAATAGGGGTTGGAGAGATGATTCAGAGTTAAAAGCATGTATTGATCTTGTAGAAGACCTGGGTTTGGTTCCTAACACCTGTGTTGGATGTCTCACAATTGCCTGTAACTCTAGCCCTAGGAGGAACAGACCACTTGTGTGTGTGTGTGTGTGTGTGTGTGTGTGTGTTAATTTCCAACATTTTTGAGGGATTTGCTAGCTATTTTTCTATTAGGCATTTTTCAGTTTGGATCCACTTTAGAATAAAGCATACTCTGTGTGATCTCAAATTTGGTGGGACTTGCTTGATGGCCCAGCATGAAATGCATTTTGATAAATGACTATGTGCTACTGAAAACTGTACATTTTGCTCTTGTTATGTGCTTGTTCTATAGATGTCACTTAAGCTGATGGTATCTTTACTGAGTTTTTCTTTTCAGTTGTTTCTATCTATCAGTTATTGAAAAAATATGTTGAATTCGTTGATAATAGCTGTAGGTTTACCCGGTTCTCTTTCTTTGTCAAGTATCTCATGTCCCCACCCCCTCAGTTCATTTGTTATAAAGCTTGTAGAGGCTCTCAATTATTTTATGTTCCTCTTAAAAGGCAGACAGAGTACAGAGAAATCACCCTGATCCTATCAAGGCTGTCTTTTAGACTAATTTAAGGTTGGCCTTGTGGGTGTTGGCTTTATTAGTAGGCTGTCCTCGGTCTTTTAGATTGGGTACCGCTAGAGCACACAGGTCTTGTGATCATGGTCTCCATGTACCATCCTGATACAAAGAGCTCTGCACAGCTATTCCACCTCCCAGCAGCTGCCTTCCCTTTACTGTCTTATAGTTTCTGCCTGTGCTGAGTTGGCGACAGTTCGGGGGGAGGGGGAAGGGGAGTTCTTGTCATCTTGTGGGTTCACTTCCTGTTATTCTCTGGGCCTTACACCACCAAGTCCTTGCCCCTTTGGCAGTTTTGAGCTGCATCCTGTCTCTTCGGGGCTCAGCGAAGGCGCTGCTTTCTGTATGTCCTGCTCTATGCTTGCTGTAGGTCCTGCTCTATGAATTGGGTGGGGATGACTCTGGAGATCACCATCGTCTTCTCTCTAGGCTCATCTGTGCTTGACACTTTCAGATTGAATCAGGAGTTTCTGTTGTGTGTTTTGTCTGTCTGTCAGAGTCTTTCGATAAAAGCGTTAGCTTGATGTCAGCTATTCTGTTATGGCTGGCTTCCAAAGTCTTTCTCTCTTATATCTAAGTATACTATGTATTATACATTTTAAAACTACAATCCTTAGACAGTAGGATGGAGACCTTGATTATAGATCACCCACAAGTCTTACTTATTATTCTTTTTAGAACAAGTGCCCTTCCTTTCTTATCTTTATGGCTTTTTGTTTTGTTTTGGGTTGGGTTGGTTTTTTAAACATTATACAGTTCAGGATGTCCTTGATCATACCGTGTAACCCAGTTTGACCTTGAACTCATCGTGACCCTCGTACCTGTCTCTGAAGTGCTAAGATGACAAAGCTAAATTTCATTGATAGGTTTGTACTTGATTGAGAAAGACAATGTGGTTCCTGTTTTAAATATTTTGTTTATTTATTCTTTATAGGTATGTACCTGGTACGTGTACATGCAAGAAGCCAAGGAGGTCATGAAAAATTAGTATCAGGACTACAGGAACTAGAGTTAGAGGTGGTTTGGAGGCAAGATGTGGGTACTGGGAACCAAACCTGGGTGTTCTGCAAGAGCAGTAAATACTCTTTTCTTTTTTTTTTTTTTAAGATTTATTTATTTTATTAATGTGAATACACAGTTGCTGTGATCAGACATACCAGAAGAGGGTATCAGATCCCATTACAGATGGTTGTGGTTACCATGTGGTTACCATGTGGTTGCCATGTGGTTGCCATGTGGTTGCTAGGAATTGAACTCAGGACCTCTGGAAGAGCAATCAGTGCTCTTAACCACTGAGCCATCTCTCCAGCCCCGTAAATACTCTTAACTGCTGACATCTCTCTAGCCTGAGAAGGCCAATCAACTATCATGTAAAGCTCATGTGATCCAGGAACTCTTCCCTTTACCAATTTGGTTTTATTATTTGTTAGTCAAGGCAGATGAGCACAAATGTCTGATTCCCTCAAGTCCCTAGGAACTAACAAGACATAAACAGAGACATCCTATTTAAAGGACTGCCTTGTTTTCCTGACAGTGTTGTCTGGGGTCAGCTGAGCTCTACAGACAAGGTCTGCCCTGTATCTTCCTGTAGTGATACACTCACTTTAACACTTGTCCAACTTTTGGACAATTTCTACCGATGCTCTGTTTTTCTTTACTTGTCTTAATTTGACACAGTGTGATTTGACACAATGCTGACTGCCTTATCTGGGTCAGATTGTCTTGCCTAACCCAGTGGTTCTTAACATTCCTAATGCTGCCACCCTTTAATACACTCCCTTATGCTGTGGTGACCCCCAACCATAAAATCATTTTCATGTTATTTCATAACTGTATTATTATGAATAATAATGTAAATAACTGTGTTTTCCAATGGTCTTAGGTGACCCTGTGAGAGTGTTGTTCATGCGACCCACAGGCTGAAAACACTGCCCTGGAATAGAAGACAACACTGCAATTTGAGAGGTTGCTGTTTTGGGGAGAGCTGGCTGGTCCAGTGGGCCTGATCAGAGAAGAACTCAAACTATTAGGAGCTGGAACAAAAATGACCTAACCAAGAATATGATCCAAAAGATGGGTGTGCTGCCACCTGTTAGTGATCCCAGTAATTGGAGGTGAGGGCTACAGTAGGTCAAAGAGCTCAAGGTAAGCCTTGGCTACATAGTGACTTTGGGGCTAACTTGGGCTACATGAGACCCTGTCACAAGCAAACAGTGGAATGGTCATAAGTTTCCATAGCCATATTGGCTTATTGATGTGATTGAAATGATCTAAAACAGCTGATTTGCTAGACTTGACCGGACAGAGCTTCAGAGGCAAACTGTCCCCTCAGGGACTGCTCTTTAGCTTTTCTCTTTGCCCCAACCTCTGTTAGTTGTTGTATTGCCCTTGCATTATACGAACTTCAGCCTGGCTGGTGTCTCTCTTGTCACCCTACACATGTGGCACAATGAACCAATGCCATATACATTTATCTGCGGATCTTCCTGCCATTCGTGGAGGTCCACACCTTCATTTCAAAGATGTGGAACCCGAGAGCCACACAGACAAATCTGTCTTCCCATGGTCTTAAATCTCAGACTGTTTCAGAACTTGAGTTCAGAATTCAAGTCTGGTCCCAAACGCAGCCTCTACCTGACATTGCTAATAAGCAAACACTAATGGGTAAATCCCCGAAGAGCCATCTGGGTAAATCCCTGCAGAGCCATCGGCAGAGGAGCATGAACTTTTCTTAAAGTTGATTTTTGTCAAATAAGCAACTCCCCAGTCTAGCATCCTTTCATGCCTTAATTTATGTTTCTCTCAACTATAATACATCTCTTCCTACCTAGTGAACTCCTACTATGTGCTAAGAGTACATAGTAATACAAAAGACACAAAGCATGAGGTTAAAGTATAAATTGGTACAATCCCTAAAAAGAATAATTGAAATGGTTTTTTTTTTGTTTCTAAATGTGCATAAACTTTAGCCAGGTTTCTGTTCCTCTATTTGAGGAATAACCCACCCACATGGATTAACTCTGAGGTTTAGGAATATTGACAGATACCTAGTTATATGCAAAGTAAATAATCTCAAGTTAAAATAGGTATTTAAAGCCAGGGAGGGAGGATGTTAGTCAGGGAACAGGGCTGGGGTTTCCATGCAGCTGAGCAGAAAGAGAGAATGAAAGTGAGATTAAGAACTTACATTTTTCATCTTACTTTAGTGAGACTAAAGGCTTCCGTGTTTAGGGTACTGGCACTCAGGGCTGAGGTTTGCAAAACAGGCCAGAGTCTAGAAGCAGAAGGAAAAGCTGATACTGCAAAGAGGGATTTTTCTCTTCCTTGGAGACATTTTAGTTCTGCATTTAAGTCTTTTACTGGCAGGATGAAGCCTACTTAGATGAGCAAAAATAATTGTCTTCACTTAAAGTCACTTCAAGCAGATGTGACTCTTAGAGCTCTTCATTGGGTTAGGGCTTGACTACATGACTGGGTAGCTGGGGCTGATCCCTTTGAGTGTAAAACAAAACAAAGTGACTTAAGACCAGGCTGCTTAAGACTCAATGGTAAGTCAGATCTGGAGGAACTTGGGAGCCTGAAGCAGGATAAGTCCTACAATTTCAAAGCCAGCCTGAGCTACATGGAGAGACTCTGTCTCCAAACAAACAAACAATAAAGGAAATAAAGAAAAAGAGAATGAAAATAATGAGAAAAAGTTAGAAAGAGAAACTGAACCAAGCTACCTTAGACCATAAGGATGTGTGCTGGTGCTTAGCAGAGGGGTCCTTTGGTTTCAAGTGTCTTCATAGCCCTCCATCTTTTGAGGGCTTTGTGCTCAGTGTTTTGACTCTATAACTACAGAGCTTTCCAGGTCCCATTTAAAGAAGAAAGAAACCATCTCTTCCTGAGATATCTTTATCACAACTCTTTTCATGTCTCCTCATTGGTCTCAGTTTTATTTTGAGTACGCAATTAGACTATTGTTTGTCACTGGTAGACTTAGTGCTAAGAGGCTAAGTGGTCAGTAGTGAAAGGAATGGATACCCATGATGCCCATGGGCAGGATCGCCCCGACTTCTTGACAATGTCTGTACAGCTGGCAGACTGGAATGACTCAAGCAAACATTCCCTGGCTCCTGATGGGTCAAGCATCCTTGACTGTCTCAAGTGATAAGTATCTTTACATACTAATGGGTGAAAACACATATATTCAGTTAAACCAATTCAGAAAGACAAAAGAAGGGATCTGGGGATACAGTGCATAGGACCTACATGGAAGCTGGGAGGGTGAAGCAGGCCTGTAACCCCAGTGCTGGCCAAGGGGTACAGGGCAGAGGCAGAGGAATCCTTGGAGCTTGCTGGCTAGCCAGTCTAGCCAATCATGAGTGCCAGGTTCAGTGAGAGACCCTGTCTCATGAGGGAAGATACTACATGACCTGAGTCCTACACACATTTGGGTATACCACACACATGCATACACAGAGAGAGAGAAAGAGAAAGAAGGAGAGAGAGAGAGAGAGAGAGAGAGAGAGAGAGAGAGAGAAGGAGGGGGAGAGGGAGAGGAAAGGAGAGAGAGAGAGGAGAGGGGGAGAGGGAAAGGAAAGGAGGGAGAGAGGGAGGGAG
>NW_021620801.1:4070437-4076842 GCF_004785775.1 Grammomys surdaster | reverse complement strand
GGAGGGAGAGGGAGAGGGAGAGGGAGAGGGAGAGGGAGAGGGAGAGGGAGAGGGAGAGGGAGAGGGAGAGGGAGAGGGAGAGGGAGAGGGAGAGGGAAGAGAGTTATTCTTTGCTTATTAGATTGATAAGAGCAAAATGTTTAGTAAGTATTAGAGTCAAGACTGGGAAGAAAATTGCCCATTGCTAATGAGAGTGCATATTGATAAATCTTGATAGAAGGAAATGTAAAAAAAAATGTTTTCATCATTCAAACAAACATATCCTGCACCAGCAATTCTATTTTTGGATTTTATCTAAAAGGGAGGAGTAGGCAGTCGTTTGCAATATCTCTGTTTATTTTTCATGGGTATTTATGAAGATGTGAAAGAGAATAAAGATGTTTCACATACACTGCTATGGGGCTATCTTCAAGTTGTTTTGTTACATGAAGGAAAACAAGTTCAAAGCAACATTTCTATGTATACATGCATGTGCATGTGTTTAATTTAAATATTTATTTGCTTGTTTATTGTTTTCAGATAATTTTATAAAAAACTTCAATTTTTTTTATATATAAAAAAAGATGTCTGTTGCCTAAAGGACAGATTGATGGTAAAGACTTTAAAAAAAATACTGACTACCTTTTGCAGTGTCTACAATTTGAACCATATCTCCTGCTCAAAATTAAATATAATATTTCAAGTCTGTCACAATGCTTCAGTGGGCAAACACGCCTTCCGGCAAGTCTGAACACCGGAGTGCAGTCCCCGGGAGCCACATAGTGGGCAGCAAACACCGACCTCCACAGGCTTGTGTCATGGCACACAGGCGTGTGCACACACGGAGACATAATTCAAAAAGTACAGTGATGAAATTGAATATTTTAATGACGAATAAGAAGGAAATAGCATACAGGCTTGAGCGAGCACTTAAAAAACACATAAAAGCGAATTTCGTACTGTGTACATTTCATCTTAACTTGGCGCCAGTGAAAACAATGATCAGGATTTCAACTCAGAACGAAAGGCCAGCCTCTCTTTCCTCCAGTCCCTCTCTCTCAGGGCACAGCACCACCCTACTTCTGTGTCAGTAAAGCTTTAATAACTATCTCCCTATTCCCAACATTTAAAGCACCCATATTTAGCATTTTTCAATATCTGTAGTGTAAATATTCCCACCACTGAACACAGATTTGGCTGAGACGCCTAGAGCTAACCCTTGCGATTTACTATAAACCAGCCACAGCACAGACATGTACTCAAGTCAGAGAAAACCACAACCTTTGGAAATATCCCCAAGTGCTCGGTGGGATCCACCCTATAAGCCCCATGGGACTATGTGGTCACATCAGCATTATAACTGCAATTTCATCTTGTCCTCTGCTTTGGGATTTTACCTTTTAGACATTAACTTACAGGACAGAAAAATTCAAGGCTGGTGTCTGCCGTTTATGTGAAAAGGAACTCTTACCGTTGTCTTGCGGGCTGCTCTGCTGGCCCAAGACCAGGTCAGAGGCCAGCAATGACAGCAGAACATGTGGCACACACTTTAAAGCATGTTGTGTTTGGTTAATGTCTTTGTGTGTGTGTGTTGGGGGGGGGGGATCAGCATGGGTCAGGGACCACAGAAGTTCTCATGACAGTTGGGAAAGGAACTTACCCAATTTGTTGATTTCACTATTTCCAGTTCTCCTCCCCCTCTTTCTCCCCCTTCTCCTCCCCCTCTTCCTCCTTCTCCTCAAATGAAATGAGGGGCTGGAGTGAGGAGTACAGTGATAAAACACCTGCCTTCCTTGATATGTGCAAAGGTTTGACCCCCAGCATCATAAAGAAATAAATTTAAGAACACACACACACACACACACACACAGAGAGAGAGAGAGAGAGAGAGAGAGAGAGAAAGAGAGAGAGAGAGAGAGAGAGAGAGAGAGAGAGAGAGAGAGAGAGGTGTTGGGGAATCAAATGTGAATTAAACTCTTTTTCAGGCCTCTGCTTTCAACTGTTTCATTAACTCTGGTATGATAGGCTTGTCTATTTCCTGTATCAGCTTTGCTATTTCCCATATCTATCAGAACAATGGGCACATTCCATGTGAGATAAGGTGATGTTCCTACTCAGAAAATTATTGGGCCACTTTTTTTTTTTTTTTTTTTTTTTTTTTTTTTACAGAGAGCTAATCTTGAAATCAGAATCTGTAAGCAGTGGACTTTCAATGATCACTGTTTCAAATCGAGATGTGACTTTAAAAAAAAAAAAAAAAAGGAATTCCAGACAGACAGCTGACTGTGGCCGGACAGCAGCTGTGTCACATGCTGATCTAAGGAAGTGACCAGAGAGCAAGCAACTCTGTATTGCATTTTTCTTTGCAGGATGGAGCCCTCTACAGCTGAGTGAACCCATGGGCTAGCTGTACTCACCCTGTGGTTAACAAAAACACTTCCAGGGTGTATGTGTGTTGGGGACGGGGGTGGGGGGGTGGGGGTGGGGGGCAGATGTGTCCAGTTTCACCAGCTGGAGCTGAGAAACAACTTGGGGGAAGTAACTTGTTCCCATCCCCCAATGCTGCTAAACATGGGATTGAGCTGGAGATATCTTCCTGTTATGGCTCCATTGCACACTCTAGCTTTGTGGGCCTGTGGGAGGTTCTTTGCTCTTGGTGGGGTTCTTGGGGTTAAATTTGACTTGATTTTTATCTATGCATCTTTTATTAAGATTTTTTGAATGTTTTAAAATTGTGTGCATGCCTACTGTGTGTGTATCTCTCTCTCTCTCTCTGTATGTGTCTGTGCAGGTGTCAGTAGAGTCCAGAAGAGAATGGAGGATCCCCTGGAGGTGGAATAACAGGCACTTGTGAGCCACCATATGAGTTCTAGGAACCAAAGCCGGGATGTTTGTAAGAGCAGCAATTGCTGTTAGCGCCAAGTCATCTTTCCAGCACCATGTGTGCCCTAAAGAAGTGCAAGAGAGGCCAGCATGGAAGGGAGGCACTTTGGTATTTTCCCAAGTCTATAGGATAACTCTGGGTTCTGTGTTCCACTCCACTCAAGGACTCATGGGTAGAACCTATATAGAGAGCTAACTGTGGGACTTCTAGCTACTACTTCCCTGTGTAAATTTGGCCAGGGCAGACTCTTATTTTTTCCCAACTCCCAGGTCATCTATGCCTGCCCTTTAACACTTCCCAGTGGCCCTGTGGTCCTTGACACCCGAGAACTGCCTCCTTCAGTCTCACTGTCATGACACAGAGGTAAGGGACTATTTTTTTTTTCTATTATAGTCACTGACCCACCAAACAACAACAACAACCACCCAACACTATGAAATAACTGCATTGTTGAGCAAAATTTAAAGCTGACATGGAAAGAAAATACAAAATAATTAAGTTACTTTAACACAATGCAAATTGCATCCTGTTATGTTGTTGCCTTTTGAATGGGGAGGAGAAAGGGATGGTGCGATTGCAACAGAGAAAAAAAGAGTAAAGGGCAGAGGCGTAGGAGAAGAGCAAGGACCCACTCAGTGGAGGAAATGTTGCCACTGATCCCCCGTGCAGACTGCCCATGGAAACATTCTAAGTTTGGATTGCTGTACACGTGTGTTCACAATGTGTTTTGTGTGGGCACACATGTGGAAGTCAGAGGACGCTCTCTCAGAGTTGGTTCTTTCCTTTCACCTTATACGGGTTCCCAGGATTGAACTCAGTTTGCTCAGCTTGTGTGGTGAGCATTCACTCCCTGTTTCCCCAGGGTGCCATCTTCCTGGGCCAGAAACAAAACAAAACAAATAAGTCTGGTAGGCAGTGGTGGCACATACCTTTAATCCCAGCACCTGGGAGGCAGAAGCAGGTAGATCTCTCTGAGTTCAAGGCCAGCCTGGTTTACAGATCGAGTTCCAGGACAGCTAGGGCTACACAGAGAAGCCCTATCTCGAAAACCAACCAACTAAACGACAACAAAAACCAACCTCTCTCCCACCCCCAACTCTTTCTTGTTTTCTTTCTTTTTCATTCTTAGCTACACACTGTTGGTTCAGCTTGCAGTAGCCAAACCATTGTCTATAGTGGAAACCACTATATTTAGCCTGCAGTCAAAGGAAATGAAGTTACCTATCTTGAGGACCTGGCAGTAGCCAGAGAATTGAGGAACTCAACTGTTGGCTGAAGGTTATAGTTGTAGTTTGGATTGGGAGACGGAGTGTATATGTACACAGGCCTCAAAAAAAATGTATTTGTGAAAGATTCTGACGCCAGTGGAAATTGTTTATCAGCCTCATAAGTATTTGCCTTCTGATTGAACCCACTAAAATGTCAGGTCACCTGCACTACACAAGTGAAGGAGTCACCAATGATAGAACTTCAGGTGCCTTTTAGGTAGAGATCAGTTTCTCTAGGCGGAGGGAAGAATTTTCTCTTGTATTAAAACAAAAAAGAGCCCCAAAGCTTTAAGACTAGTGATCTGTGTGTGTCCATGCCCGTGAAGAGAACAGCTTTGAGTTTTTTTCCTCTGGAGCCACTGCCCTTGTTTGTTTTCTTCGAGTACTAGGATTGAAGCCTGGGCCGGCCTCATGCATGCTAGGCCAGCTCTCTATCACTGAGCCATCTCGCCAGCTCACTTTCCCTTTGAAGCAGACTTTATCTTCAGGATCTGCGGTTAGCTCATTATGCTAGCTAGCTGGTCAGCAAGCCCTGAGGGCCCTCCTGTCTTGGCCTCCCAAGTGCTGGGATTACAAACCCTTTCCACCTCGTGGGTTCTAGGGGTTAAATTCGGTCCTCCTGAGTGAGCTCTTCCCTCAGCGTTATTTTCTCTTTATAGCTTCTCTCTTTCCTTCCCACTCTGAGGCAGACTGCATATGGAGAGATCCTTTCGGATGTCCTTATGTCCAAATCTTTCTTCCCCGCTTCATCCCCTTCTTTCTGACCCTGTGTACACGCTAAATGCTGTTTATCAAGTAAATACTGCTGGGGGTCGGGAGGAGAGTTCGTATGTCTGCGGGGGTGGTTCTCCCTCTCTCCAGCTATCCTCAGCTTCTCTGGCTCCCATTTCAGCAGGATGACAAGAAGATCCCCTCCTACTGTAACACCCCCGATGAAACACTTCTGAGTGTTCCTTGTCGAACTTTCTGTCACCCTGAAGTAGCCACTTGGTCCAGGTGCTACACCCCCAATTCTAAATGACAAAACTACACTATTACAGAAGGGTGCTTCTATGTTGAGGGATGGGGGTGGGGATGAGTCACTTTCTATGCAATTTTTCTAGAACCTTCCACAGCAGAGTATCATTAGTAAGTTGGCTCCTGTAGCCTCTCCCAGTCTACAGAGCCCACACAATTTTACCTCCTAGAACAGAGTTGTTTGGGGGAGCAGTGGTTTACATTTAATGGAAACAATAATTTTAGTCTCTGGAAAACAGGATCTGGCTCTAGTGTGGTGAAAACTGCTTATTTTCTTTCATGCTGACCCAGGGACGTTCCAAAGTTCAGAGACTTCCCTCCCTACCAATGGGTTCACAGCTACGCATGGAAAGTTCTTTGTCAGCCAGTACCTAGTATTCAGAGGATCCTTGCCTGTGGCAGCAGGAGGAACTGGTTTTTAGAAACTGGTTTTATAGCACCAGTAGGGAAGCTGACTACCCTTTGTGTGGAACTTCTGGATTTCTGTGTCTACCTCCTTCTCAGCCCTCACCTTGTGTCCACTCTAAATCCATTCCCCCCCCCCACCCCCCAGTTTTAATTCCAAAAACATATCACCCTTGAAGTGACTCCACTCTGACAACAGGCATGTCCCATGCTGCCTCTGGCTGAAACCTCACTTCTCAGGCAAATAAGCAACTTTAATTCGGGCTCCCAAGTGGAAATAACAGATAGTCATCAAGAACAAAGAGCGCTTGCCCGGGCTTGCTCAGAAAGTCCCCACGTACCATGGGTGCAGCTGTCTCTCAGCTCTCTGGTCATGCTTCCCTTGTCATGTTAGCAGGCAGTTTAACTCTGTCAAACATTAATCCCATCCTCAGGGCTTTGGTTGCTTTAGTGGACAGAAGTCAGTGAGGGCAGAAGGTAAAGGGACTGAGAAAGACACAGCACACTCAAGGACTGTGTTCAGTCTCTAGGAACACACACACACACATGTACACACAGACACACACACAGACCCTACCCTCAGACACTTGCATACACAGACACATACACACCTGCATACACACACATGTACACACAGATGCACATATGCACACACACAGATACATATGCCGTTACATGCACCTACAGACACACACACATACCCTTACACACACACATGCACACACACATACAGAGACACACACATACACCCCTACACACACATGCACACACAGATACACATATGCACACATACAGAGATACACATGCCCCACACACACATGTACATACACACAAAGACACACACATGCACAT